>NW_015165291.1:185792-192800 GCF_001447785.1 Gekko japonicus
GCCCAGCCTCTCTGATGGCTTCCAACACACTCCCACCTCCTACACCTAACAGGTGGTTGTCTGTCAGGTGCAGCAGCAGTTGCAGGGTGCTTAAAGCCACAAGGGAGCCTGCCCCAGCAGTAACACCTTAGTGATCCTGCCAATCCCACCTCGACAGTGGCTTCTAATACTCCTCCCCCCCCTAAGTGGGTCAAAAGGGGTAAAATGTGCTCCCCCCATTGATTTTTATACGGCTGCTAGGCTGCTGTCTCCTTGCACCCCCCACTCTCTGATTGGTCAGCTGCAGAGCTCAGTGTTCTGAGGTAAAAAAAACACCCAGTTACAGGGGACTACAGAGAGCTAATAACAGTTGAGGAAATCAAGATTGGCCAACTACCTGTGAGGTGAAGCAAAGCTGCTGACCTAGCCTCCCTATGGCTTCAAACATGATCCCCCCTCCTACACCTGACAGGCAGTTGTCTGTCAGGTGCAGCAGCAATTGCAGGGTGTTTAAAGTCATGAGGGAGTTACTGCCCCAGCAGTAATGCCTTAGTGATCCTGCCAGCCCCGTCTCCACAGTAGCTTCTAATACTCCTCCCCCTCCCCCTCCTATGCTGGACAGGCAGCTGTCAGGTGTAGGAGAGGAGGTGGGATGTTTACAGCTGCTGGGGAGGTTTGCTCAGCAGGATTGCCTTAGCCCTGCTGCTGCCTTTAAACATGATCCCCCCAACACCCAACAGGTGGGTGTCAGCTGTTGGAGCAGAACCAGGGTACTTTAATCCATCAGGGATGCTGCCCCAGCAGGATCACCTTAGCCCAGCCTCTCTGATGGCTTCCAACACACTCCCACCTCCTACACCTAACAGGTGGTTGTCTGTCAGGTGCAGCAGCAGTTGCAGGGTGCTTAAAGCCACAAGGGAGCCTGCCCCAGCAGTAACACCTTAGTGATCCTGCCAATCCCACCTCGACAGTGGCTTCTAATACTCCTCCCCCCCCTAAGTGGGTCAAAAGGGGTAAAATGTGCTCCCCCCATTGATTTTTATACGGCTGCTAGGCTGCTGTCTCCTTGCACCCCCCACTCTCTGATTGGTCAGCTGCAGAGCTCAGTGTTCTGAGGTAAAAAAAACACCCAGTTACAGGGGACTACAGAGAGCTAATAACAGTTGAGGAAATCAAGATTGGCCAACTACCTGTGAGGTGAAGCAAAGCTGCTGACCTAGCCTCCCTATGGCTTCAAACATGATCCCCCCTCCTACACCTGACAGGCAGTTGTCTGTCAGGTGCAGCAGCAATTGCAGGGTGTTTAAAGTCATGAGGGAGTTACTGCCCCAGCAGTAATGCCTTAGTGATCCTGCCAGCCCCGTCTCCACAGTAGCTTCTAATACTCCTCCCCCTCCCCCTCCTATGCTGGACAGGCAGCTGTCAGGTGTAGGAGAGGAGGTGGGATGTTTACAGCTGCTGGGGAGGTTTGCTCAGCAGGATTGCCTTAGCCCTGCTGCTGCCTTTAAACATGATCCCCCCAACACCCAACAGGTGGGTGTCAGCTGTTGGAGCAGAACCAGGGTACTTTAATCCATCAGGGATGCTGCCCCAGCAGGATCACCTTAGCCCAGCCTCTCTGATGGCTTCCAACACACTCCCCCCCACCTCCTACACCTAACAGGTAGTTGTCTGTCCGGTGCAGCAGCGGTTGCAGGGTGCTTAAAGTCATGAGGGACCCTGCTCCAGCAGTCTACAGAGAGTTCCTTCAGTAGAGAGAGAAAAAGTACATATGTCTCACTTCATGTTTTGCACTACAATTTTCTCCATTAGAATTCTTACAACAAATGTTACATTTCAGACTTTACATCATCAGTATTATAACTGGATTTACGGAAGTTAAATACTGTAACGAAACACAGGTATCAGGCTAGTGAAGCAATAAGCGAGCCAAGTAAAATGACATTGTGGATCACACAGAATTTAAAATCCACCCTTCTCCATTTTTAAAGTTCAGGATTGAGGGGGGAACACATGTGCGCAGGTGGAGTTATGTCAGACTGCAGTCCTTTAGATTACCCATGTGATTTGTTGACCGCCAGTCCCTTATCGTCAAAGTATACCAGCACTACAAGCCCCATTTATTTTTGTGGTGCTTGATCCTGATCGTGTGCTTTGAGAAACAGACTTTCTTGTCAATAGTGCCAAGGCAAAGATGATGTTTCTATTTTGAAGAATGTGTAGATTTTGTTTTAGAGCCTATTGGGAAAGGCAACAGCTTGAGTCAGAGGAGCAGATGGATAATCTGAAATATTTTGCCAATTCATCTGTTAAAAAAAAGATGCTCCACTTATAGGGTGAACAAAGCAAAAGTTTTCTGTCTCTGATAATGACAGCGGCCCTAAAGACACCCTCAGAGGACATCTTGGCTGGTGGACAACGGAGTGAAAGAATAACTGTTTTGGCAGAAGTCTGTGCCAGCAACACTGCTCCTCATACATCAAAGGATTATTTTTTCCTTAGCCCAACACACCTGGAGGTATTTCATCACAGGGGAAAAAAAACCCACCAACAATAAACCAGACTGAATTTGCCCAGACAGAACTAACACCGAATTGACATGAAAAAGGTTTTGAGCTAGCCATATGCTCCACTGTTTCCCAGAAATAGAACAAATACATCACCAGGTGGTTACTGCTTCTGCTGGTCAAGCTAATGTCAACACGTCTGTTCCTTGCTTCATCAGTCAGGCTGGAGCTACCTGTACGCTGCCTCCCTGCCTGGCTGAACTGGTCTCGCTCACAGGAGGACTCCATCGTCACACCCCTTGCAGTATTTGCAAGCTACAAGAAAAGCATGATGAGACATCTTTTTTTAAAAACAAACAAACATGGAAATGATAGCTCTCAGCCTGCCAGATCCTATCTATGTTTATGTTATGGCTGTTTTGCTGCTATATTTTTGAATTTTGGTTGGCAATATAAACATTTGAAGCAAAACTGGGAAGCAAGGTGCACATGACTTAGTAAAAGAAGCTGCTTCCTTGAATGGGCAAAGGGGGCATTGCCCATGGTCTGCAGTCATCACAGACCCAAAGTAATTGCCTCTCTGGCAGTATCATTGCTTCCCATTATGGAGTTTGCAGAAACCTTGCCTCCCAGTCGCATGCCAGCTCAGCCTGATGGTCTGCCTGTTGCAGGCTGCCTCATGCACCATGACTTAGGCTGTGATCACACACACTTAAAATAATGCACTTTCAGTGCTCTTTCCAACTGGATTTTACTGTGTGAACTGGCAAAATCCAGTCGGAAAGTGGCTCAGCAATGAGCCACAAAGCAAGAGAGGAGTGGGCAAGCTGTGTCCTTGAGCCAGAGGGTGTGCTGGGCTTGGGATGGAGACCCAGGAGTGACACCATGCTATTGTGCTGATGCCATCCCTCATAACCCTGCCCTTCCCTGTCTCCAGGTCGATGCTAGCCATCAGCTGGCAACCCTAACTAGCTCACCCATTGCCTCCTCACATGCTGTTACCAACTAGCTGCAGTTTAAGAGGAGGTTCCTGTTGAGCTGACACTGATTATTGTTGCTGCTGAGTGGTCCAAGGCAGATGGTCAATGGAACCAACACAGCTACTGAGGCATTGCTCTGCTAGCTCCTGGTCACCAGTGCCCCTTCAGGATAGCGACTCAGTTTGAGTTTTCCCTGTAAGTTCGGTTCAGTTTATTTCAGTTCCAGTCCAGTTATCCTAGTCACCCCATTGATTGCCAGGGTTCATTTAGCTGTTCTTGCTGGTTAGACTCTTTCTTCCCTCACTGTTC
Source organism: Gekko japonicus (assembly GCF_001447785.1). NCBI lineage: Eukaryota > Metazoa > Chordata > Lepidosauria > Squamata > Gekkonidae > Gekko > Gekko japonicus. The sequence goes on from NW_015165291.1 coordinate 189,568, forward strand.
CCTGTGTGTTCCTCCCAAAGCTGCATACTCAGTTGAAGAGGACAACAATCCCAAATAGAAGGAGTGTACTATTCCCTGTTAAGTTATATGGATAGTCTGCCCCTGGATAAGTGCATGTGTGGTATCATCAAGGGTCATTTCTTGCAGGAGCACACAGGAGTGGAGCTCCAGCAGTAAAGAGCCCAGGGGGCGGGCACATGCAACAAGCCCCACCCCCTGCTCCCAGCAGCCCTTAGTCAGAGCAAGAAGCAGCCAGGTAAGCTGCAGAGTCCCCCCCCCAGGCCCCCCGGGCCAAAACAGTCCAGTAGCACCTTTAAGACCAAGTTTTATTCGGGTACAAGCTCTCCCTCCTCTGCGAGGACAGATCTGCACGTCCCCCCCCCCTCCAATAGCTAGCAATCCAAAACAGTCCAGTGGAGCCTGAGCGGTGGGTGTTGCCTTCTGACACACTTCCAGTGATGGCAGGGTGTGTGTCATATGCAAATAAGTTATGCTAATGAGCTCCTGCATCTCTATTTCTACGAAATGACCCCATGACCAGAATGCTGGAGTTTTATGGCACACAAATTCTGCTCTGTCATAAAGCTCATGGGATCAGTCATTCTCTCTCTCCCTCTCTCCTTGCATACCCTACCTCACAGGGCTGTTTTGAAGATAAAATAGGGAAAGAACTCTGTGTACACTGCCTGACTTCTCTGGAGGAAAGTAGGATAGAAATGATAAATATCTGCAAGATTTGATAAAATACATTCCTAAAAGCCCATTCCCACCAGGAAATGATAAAGTCATGTTTCCAACATAGTTTTTTAATGGTAGTATAGCCAAATATAGCTTGGAACACAGGAGGAAGGAACTGGGATTTCTGCTAGGAAAGTACTTTATATTTCATTTAGATGTTGTCTTTTGAAAGGCCATTTGATCTCTTCACTGTGGATTCTCCACAGGTTTTTGTCTTACTTATGTTACAATTTCAGTATATTTTTGTTATGTCTCTCAGCTGGGTGCTGTGATTTCTGGCTACGAAGCACTTTAGAAAGTCCTCTGAGTTTTTACAGGTCAGCACCACAGCTGTCTGCTAAACATTGTTAAATGTGTCCATAGCTGCTCTTGTGAACACAGATTAATGCTTTTCAATGCTAATACTTCCTAACATATAGAAGCAGCCCATGGGCTTAGGAAAAATGGGCAATCAAACTGACACAAGAATGTACCCAGAGTCTATTTCCACAACAGTGGTGATTAAACCAAGTGCTGCAAACAAGTCTATGGGCTTCCTCAACAGCAGGAACTGGAACAGTTAACCAGAACTTTGTCCAAAAATGACTGCATTATTCACCTCCCATGAAATGAGTGAACACTGTCATGGCTATCAACAATTAATGCTTCCAAGTGGGCATAGTGGGCATATTTATCCCCTCCATAGGGGTTCTGGTATAATACCTAGAATAGTTCTGGTATTAAAACTATTTTTGTGTTCCAATGGTTTTGCTATTTGTGGAAGATAACTTCTTCCTAATACAGTCCCTCTCCATACACATCAGCTGTTGGATGTGATGTTAGTTATTCACTCAATTTGTCATAAAAATCACAAGGCTGGAAAGTATTGGAAGGCCATCAACCCATCACCGTGACAGGATCCTCCACCAAGCAGCATTAAGCCATATTAACCGCAATTAAACCCATTTAGTCCAGATGACAGTGTGCCAAAAGTGAAGTGTTGGGCATGAACAATCTGCTCCCCACCAAAATCTTGACAAAGCAAGGAATGCCAAGGTGTTTTAAACAAGTGACTAACCAACACCACAGCAAAAACACAAAAACCATCTAAATTCCATTAATGATTACTATTTCATAAGATGTACTAATATACACGTCAAACTGAATAAATATTACACATTCAAGATGGAATATAAAATCAGATGTATGGCATTCTAATTTATAAAAAGCACAACCATAAAACAATCAATGGTGTAGAAAACAAAATGTAATTTTAAGAGAAGAAATTCTGTAGAAATCTTGTGCGGAAAAGCAGTTGTGAATTAAGGAATGGACTAAATTAGTAAAATGTACTTCCCAGAGGCCCTGTTGCTTGGGATGCTATGACAGCCCCTTACCTGCCATTCTGCCCTCCACAGCTGCGACTGCTGATGAATTTGTGTGGCAAAGAGAAAGGACTGGTGTTGGCATAGAGAGCAGACAATGGAGTTGGCCTCAAACCCATTAAGAGGCTGAGCTAGGTCTGAACTTGTAACAGGCTCAGGAGTTCATTTCTGCCGCCACCACCCCTAAAATTCTTTTTCATAACCACTTGAAAAAGCTCCATTTTGTGTCCAGAGATGCTGCAAGAAGATTTTAAGCCGTAAACCCTTTGCCCCCCTAGTTGGAATAACGAGACAGACAACAGTTTGGAAGTAAACAAGGGCCACTTTATTAACTATTTAACATACATTGCGGCAAGGGACCATCTAAGCAAGCACGGAACAGGCAAGGCTGGTGTCATTCACTTGACCAACCTCCTTGCTCTTTTCTCGGGCGGGTCACCCAGCTCCGGTCTTGAGCCATCGATCTGCCTCGTGACCGGCAGCCCAGCAAACGGGTTGCCACATAGGAGCGCCTACCCTTGAAGCCTGACAACTTGCAGAGAGGAGCATACCCTACGAGGTTACCAGAGGAGGTGATCACCGTTCCCCACCCTGGACCTGAAAATCCGAAGGCAGTTCCTGATGACCCCCTCTTCCCTAATGGGGAAATTGCCGTCAGATGCTCACCGGTTCCGGTTTCTTGCACGCGCCAACCTGCCACGGCCAAGACTAAGCCTCTGCTTTGGTCTTTGCTCCCACTAAAAGGTCAAGGCTGAGCTAATCCCTTGCCGCAAGTCCTGCAAAAAGAACCCGTTGCCCTTGTCAGACAGGTGCACCCCATCCGCCCTATACAGGTCTTGTAACTCGACCCGTATATTGGGGTGCGGCAAAAATTCCTCATTCGCCTGTTGGCCTTACACCTTGCACGCGAGGGTCCCCCAAGTTGCAGCGAGGGTCCCCCAAGTTGTGCCACTCCTGGTGGGGCAGAATAGTCGACCATAATATCCGCACACCAGGCCACCTTGCCTTAATCTTCGCAAGGTCCGCCTTAGCTTGTAACACAAGGGCCATGCCCTTCATCAGACCCAGGTCATTTCCCCCTAGGTGTACCAGCAAAACATGTGAAGGAGGCCCCCGCCTCTCCTCGAATAA
>NW_015165291.1:193582-306005 GCF_001447785.1 Gekko japonicus
AGAACCCTCTGTTTTTTCCTGGGCAAGAGGAACCCCCAGCTCCTCTGCCAGGCCCATGAAGCTCTTCAGTAAAAATTCACACTGCCCAGTATCCCTCCCTCCTGCCAACAAGAAATCATCAAGATAGTGGGCAATGCTGCATAATCCCGTCCTGTGATGCAAGGCCCATTCTAAAAAGGAACTGAACTCTCAAACGCAGAACAGGAAACTGAACAACTTGTAGGAAGGGCCCTATCCATATAAAACTTGCCCTCAAAAGCGAAACCTAACAACTCAAAATCAGCCAGGTGGACAGGAAGAAGGTGGAAGGCCGACTTAATGTCACACTTCACCAATTCCGCCCCCTGCCCACAATGGCGTACTACCTGCATAGCCTGGTCAAACAAGGTGTACCTAAGTGAACATAACTCCCCTGGTATCGCATCATTCACCGACTCCCCGCGGGGATAGGACAGGTGGTGAATGAGGCGATACTCACCAGGCGCCTTTTTCGGCACAACACCCAGTGGGGAAACCCTCAAATTGGCAACTAGTGGGGAAGGGAATGGGCCAAGTACCCTACCACCCTACCCTACCCTCACCAGGTGCCTATTTTGGCACAACACCCAATGGAGAAACCCTCAAATTGGCAACTGGTGGGGAAGGGAACGGGCCAAGTACCCTACCCTCCTCTTAACTATGTGCTTCATTCCCTTAACTGATTTCAGGTTAAGAGCACTGTACAACCTCCTTTCCCCTTGGTAATGTATCCTAAACCCTAAAGTAAAACCTTCCCAAAGGTAAACGCCATCCCCTTGGTTGGGGTAATCCCACAACCAACTCTCAAGCACAGCCACCTTAATCGGGCTTGGACCCTTTATCAGGAGAGGGGTTGCAACCGCCATCTCCTCCAGAACGCTTACCTCCTCTACCTCCTGACCTACCCTTCATTCTGGGTCAGTCTGAGAGAGCATGGGGCCCTGCGCACAAAGGACATTCATGCCTAAAGGAGCATGCCTTGCGGCTACACGTCCCATGGGAGGTGAACTCCCAGCAAAGCGGGCGTCACTGAACCACCTGCCCCACCTGGGCGCAGGTACCTGTTTGACCTTGCGACTTACAGACGGAGTGGCCACTATCTGACCTCTCACTGCCAGACCGATGATCAGGAGACATGATCTGAAGCCACAAATGCAGGTGAATCTGGTCCCAGCGTAATGGCGGATTCATGGCTGCCCTCATCCTGAACTCCTCATCGTACTGCAGCCATTCAGGGCTTGGAAAACCAATGTAACCGTTATAAATGATGTCCATATATTGGAGCATCACCGAAGCCCTCCATGGCTGGTGCCGCACAATCACTGCCGCATAAATTAGGAAACCTGGATACCAATTTGCCCAGGTCCTATCTACCACGTGCCTTTTTAGGCGTTCCTTCTCCCGCTCATCCAGGTCCTCCTTATCTTTTTTCTCCAACTCCCGTAATAACAGCTTGAAGATATCCACATACTCTCCCTTAAGGATTTTCTCCCTTGTGGCAATGGAGACGTGGTCTCCAAGGGGCAAGGCCAAGTCTCCAAATGGAATGGCACCTGCTGGGACCGAGTCATAACCAAAACCCCCTGGATTCACAAAACCTGAACCTGGATGTGGGTAACCCGACCCAGGCCAGGCACCCTGTGGTGGTAACTGGGCTACACTTCCCCACCCCGCATACGGTAACCATCCACCCGGCATTGGGGGCCCAAAACCACCTTGAGCGGTGTGGGCAGGATACCCAGGGGTGCCCTGAGTACCCGGGCCCCAAGGCCAATGTGTCCCACCTTGTCGTGCACTGTCCACCTTACCTTCATTCGCTGGTGGGCCTTTATAAAGCTCCACCTGAAGCCCATCAGAGCCCTGGCTTTCCTGCCTGCCATCCGCGCACTGCAGATCCAACTGCCCTGATGTTGACGCCACATCACCCTGTCTGTCCTCGATAAGAGCCAAGCGAGCCAACACCTGTGCTTGGAAAGATTGATTAGGCAATGATTTAGCCACACCGTGTGAAGGAGGACGCTCACCCTGTCGCCTCTCACATGCCGCCAGCCTCTCAAGGATGGCGGCATTAATAGGATCCTGCTCATCCTCCTCTGAAGAGCTCAAAATGGTGGGCCACTTTGGGGGCTTCTGGGTGGGCCTCTTAGGCGCCGGCTGCTTGCCCTTAGGCGGGCCCTGCCCCTTCTTGAGTGCCATGTTAAAAACTACAACAAGGCTGCACCAGCTCAGCCACCACAGAAAGTGCAATCAAATGGTCGCTCCCTGATGCCCGCTCAAAATGGCCACCCAAAAAGGACCTTATCAAAATGGCCGCTAACCCCAGGACCACCAAGATGGCCACCGCTGTAGTGCCACACTCAAAATGGCTGCCTCAAGAATTCTAACAGGAAAAAAGGCAGCACCACAAAGCGGCATTCCACCCAACGACCACTAAGGGGCAGTTAAGCACCTACGATCACACTGGCACTTATGAATCCCAGGCCGTTGGGAAGGGTAACTGCTTCTCCCAGCCAGAGAAACTGCCACCCAGTGCTTGCCTCCTAATACCCCTTGAGCTCTTAGCAGTCTGCCAACTGTCAATAAGTAATAATTGCTGACACCATTTAATAAGTAATAATTGCTGACACCATTTATCAATTAATATTTTTTTGGAGGGGGACAGGGCAGAACCAACTGCCAACTCAGACCTAAGGGTCCCACCTAAGGATACCCTCAAAGAAACCCCCCCAGACAAATCAACAAAAGTATTGGTCCCTATGAGCAAAGAAGGACACTGCTGCCACCCTAATCGGCGCTGCAGCTGCCAGCCCAAATCGGGAGGAGGGGGGCAACAGCTTATCTGAGCGGCCCTGGAACCGTGTCCAAGGGCCTCCGAAGCTCTCTTCCGCGAGGAATAAGGCCTAGGCCAAAACAAGCCGTCCACTGTTAGAAGTAACAGGTGAGAATGTTAAATGAGTAAACTTGGTGTTTCATTGTGGAAATAGAACAAAGATGTTTCTATTTCACATACACCATAGCACATTTCTACATTTTTAGAGACTGGGATAGATTCCATCTAAGTTCCATGCTTGGAAACATATCTTCCCCCTTCACTACTGCAGCTGCCAGCCCAAATCGGGAGGGGGGCAACAGCTTATCTGAGCAGCCCTGGAACCGTGTCCAAGGGCCGCCGAAGCTCTCTTCTGCGAGGAATAAGGCCTAAGCCAAAACAAGCCATCCACTGTTAGAAGTAACAGGTGAGAATGTTAAATGAGTAAACTTGGTGTTTTATTGTGGAAATAGAACAAAGATGTTTCTATTTCACATACACCATAGCACATTTCTACATTTTTAGAGACTGGGATAGATTCCATATAAGTTCCATGCTTGGAAACATATCTTCCCCCTTCACTCTTCCAAAGCAAGCCAAACTCAAATGCTGTTCCTAAGGGATGGGAACCCCCACATATAACATTATGAGGAAGTTCAAGACTGCCACGGGAAAGGGGAACTGGCCCATCTTGCATGTGCAGATCTTTATGACAGTGCAATCCTAAACAGAGTTACACTCTTCTAAGTCAGTGACTTCCAAAGACTTAGACGCGTATAACTTTGCTTAGGACTTCACTGTAAGATTCCTACTTATGATGACAGAATATAAATTAAAAGTAACAAGTGAGAACAAGAATTGAGTAAATTTTTATAGTAGCATTTTTAATGTTCATCTATAATAACTTTGAAGTGGTTAGTCTAAGGATGAACGGGATAATGACTAACTAAGCACATTGATTTATAAAGTATTGCCAATGGTGGGCCCTTGGCATGATTGGGCTGCTTAATAAATATATGTGTGCTTTGTTATAGCAGTTGCTAGATACATTGCAATGTGCCTAGCAAAGTAGCAGTGCTCTATGCTCAGAGTGGTCAGGTGGGATGGGGGGGGGGTTTCTCGGTAAAATGCCCAGTACATAGGCACTATGCGTGCAGAAAGGAAGGAAATGAGGCAAAGCCTTTAGAATAATTTATCCTAAAGTGTGATTAGAAACTCACATGAAAGTCAGTGGTTTATGAGGGTTTTGTTATCAATGAAACTGTGTTTTTTAAAAATCCACAGTACCATCTTCACATGTGAAGCATCTGGAATTCAATGACAATTTCATGTTTGCTGTTAGTACACGATGATATAAGAAAGGCTAACTATCCCTCTGCCCAAACTGAGGATAACTTATCGAGGAGCAGTGCATGGTCTTGCTTTCATGACTCTCCCATTTGCATTCCCACTCTGTACCAGAACCATCTTTGGTGCATTATCCGAACCTTATGTGCTCATACAGCGGCAAGACCATGTTGCTATGCTCTTCCACTGTGATCATTGCTGCCTATCGCAAATGCTTACCCCAACTGCTTACCAGTTCAAGGTGGTCTGAAACAGCAGAACAAATTTAGAGTCCACTGGCACCTTTAAGACCAACAAAGGTTTATTCAAGGTATGAGATTTCGTGTGCATGCATGCTTTTTCAAATACAATGAAATGTTATGAACCTTCTGTTCTCACCCTTTAGAATAATTTATATACAGAACTCATCATGTTTTGGTGATAAAAATTAAAGTTCATAAATCAAACACTGTAGGCTGCATTCAATTCTTCAGCATCCCTAAGTGAAGTATTAAGTTTTGTGCAGACTAATACTGAAATTTTTCAAGCTAATGAAATTATTCAGCAATATATCAAGACTCGCCTTGGTATTCCTGAAGGACTTCAGAAACATTATATTATTCATTAAATTACATTTAGCACATATTTGAAGGTAATAGGAAGCCTTTAGAATATTCAGTAACAGAACATTAAAATTTGTTTGTCGTTCTTTCCCTCAGAAGAATTCCCTAAGGATAATTTGAGTTATATTTTTAGTAAACCATGATTTTTTTTTGAAAAATCAACTCATACATACTTCTAAGTGGAACAGTGATTTAAATATATAAGCTTGCCCTATTAAGCAGAAAACTTAAACTCCATTATGCAACTAAGACAGCCATGTAAACACCATGCTTATTGTTTCTGGAAAGCATAAGCCAGAAAGAAAGTCCATGTTGGGGGCGGTCAGATGGCAGACTTAACTCAATTTGTGAATGCTGCTAATTAGTCCGTTTCTCCCTGAGACAGAGTTTGTTCGATCACACATTTCATCCTGAACCCAACACAACACGTGATCTCCCCGCATTGGATCGATCAGATGCCCTCGCCCCCTTTTTTAACGCCATGATGACTGTATGTGCATATCTGCATCCCCCCACCCTCAGCTATTTGCACATGCACACAACAACAACTGTGAGTAACCGTGTACAGAAAAAGTCTTTTCTGAATTCTTCCTGCCTGGGCCAGATGGCCTTAGCTGGTGATTTTTGTCACCTGTGCAGATGGCCTGCCTAATGGCCAGGCCTCATATTCATATACAAGACACTTTTGACACCTTTGACGGGGCAGAGAGACATGCAGGCGCCTTCCCAAGCATGGGAAAGAGCTATGCCCAGTACATTAGCACATCAAAAGCATTCCCTGACATGACACATAGACACTTGAAGAGGCTGGAGTTGATGTCCAACTACTAGCCAATCAAAATATACCTTGCCTGGCAACGCATGGTAACCAGAGATTGGACAAGCCTCCCCACTCTCTCACTATAGGGTAATGGCCATACCTGGTGGTGATGGAAGGGGTATAATTGCAATAATCCATATGGGATAAGAGGAATTCCTCTCTGGAAACAAAGAGTTCTTTTGGACTGGCTGTTTGCTTGTAACATGGAGTTTTACTATTAGGCAGCCAAGCTGGACTTAGTTGTCCACAGCACGGGGTTCCTTTTCAAGATTCCCTGGTGAGACCTTGGACTATTTGCACACTGAATCATCTGATACCTCTAAAAGCCTGGTAACTATGGAATACCTCTATTGTGTAGTTAGAGCTGAACAAGCTATAGATATCATTTGTTTTCTTACCTTTTGCTAGTCTCATATTATATGCATGCTTTTGCACTGAATAAAGATTACATATAATCAATATTATCTGGACTTGTTTCCTCTGTTGCAACCTGATTTCTAAGACTGAATCTTCTGTCTAAGCCGTTTGCCTAAGGAGGCTACCACTGTGTTAATTAATTGTTTGCAGCCCTAGTACAGAGCTGGTAAAGTGCTAAGTCCTATGAACCAGGCAGGAGTGGGGATCTCTGCTCCTTATCTTTGGTGGGGACCTTTTGTGAGAGATCCTGGTGGCAGTAACTACAGGTAAAGCCTGGAAAGTGTACAGACATTCTCCTGGGGTTTGTTTAATTGTTGCTGAATGCTTGGTTTAACTCCCATCCCTGAGAGAGAAACTTTGACAAACTGCTCCACAGAGACAAGTCACTAATCCCTCCACGTCCTCCGTGGACTGCTGTAATGTGATTGGTTCCCCTTGTCAACTCCTCATAAATGTCCCTGTTGTGGTGAGACTGCCGCAGTGAATCCTGAACTTTTCATTCCGCCTACAGGAAGAGCAAGTCCAAAATCTCATCCCGCTTCCATGACACTCCTCTCACACCCACCATGTTTTCAGTTTTCCCACCCAGGAAAACCGTTGGGATATGTATGAGGAAGAAATGAATTCTGGGGATGAGCTGTAGGGCAATAGCGGCTGGCACAATGCAAGGGAATTTTTACCCTAGAATTCACATTGACACTTGGAATGGAGGGGGCTTTTAAAAATGATTTTGCGAACAAGTAGGTACACAAGGGGGATTTGTGTTATACCAACTGGTTGGGTGACGAAGTGCCAATGCAGAGCTTCTCAGCCATCAGTCACATATGCGCATATGTACATCTCGCTAAACCTCCCCCCCAAAAAAGAAGTTGAAATGATCATCCCCAACTGCATGATTACGTGACAGAGTGATCAGACATCCAGAGAGGTGCACTGAATCTGTAAAAAACTGTTTGAACCGGACTTAACCAGTTGCCTATTTAATCCAATTCAAACACAATGCCCACAGGATGCCGACTCCTGAACAACAGGGGGCAGATGTTGACATCTGATCTTGCATTTTTAATCCGTCAGGGATTAGGACCGAGGCTAGATCAAAATGCACATCTGACCACAACGATTGTCTGATAAGCATCAGAAAAATAAAGCATTTTATATAGACAACCAACGAAACAGAATATTTGTTTAGCAAGAAACAAGGTCACATTCTTGGAAATATCCCTTGTTCTCTTCCTAAATTATTAGCTTTTGTTAGCTATCTCTAACACAGGGGATTTATCCTCTGGTTAAACATCTGAGCCGAACAGGACTGCTGTCAGTTCGAGCCACGCACTGGTGTGAGCTACCAACTGTGTCCCCAGCTCGCCGTCCACCCAGCGGTTCGAAAGCTTCGGCGAGTAGATAAAATTGGTACCACTCCTTAGAGAGGGTGGGCACACTTAACCCCCTTGGTGGGAAAGTGTTAGCCGACAAACGGAAGGTCCGCGCGTAAGCTCAAAAGCGGAGAGAGATCTACACAGCTTCAAAGAAAAGCCTACAATGGGCCATTCCGGCCAGACGGTGGCAGTGGTGCGCTGCGACCGAGAAAATGCTGATGACATCAAGCGATGCCGACTAAAGAATGCTGCCGGGACACGTCTGATTCTTACAGCTGACCAAACTCCCTGTCGACTGTGAAGTGTGTGTGATTTAAAAATGATATATGTTGTCCTCCCTTACCCCCATCATTGTTAGTCCTGTGTCTACACATGAGTAACTGTAAATCGCTCAGAGCCGGCAGCTCTGCAAGGATTGAGCGATCAATAAATTGAAAGATTATTATTATTATTATTATTTACAGATATAAGGAATGCGTGTACAATATTTGCTAAAGAATTCCATAAAAATTATCTGCATTGGTTACCACTAATCACTACGATTTATTGTGTTATTCAAATTATTTAAAATTATTTAAATAAAATAATTTAAGCCTACTCAATTTTTTTTAGGTTTCTGTTTTTACATATTGATTTCACACATTGCCCCACCCCTTTGCAAGTAATGTCTCATGTGAGTCACATCTAGATCCAAGAATCCCAAAACAAACAAACAAATAAAAATCTTATCTGTCATTGCCTTACCTACTTGCTCTAAAACAGGGATATTCTTTTCCACATTGTATACTTGTGTTTGTTCTTCCCTACTAAATGCTGTGTGTCCCTTGCTTAACACCCCCCCACAGACACATGATAGGCTATCCCACTGTTCCCTACTCTTGGATATTTATGAACTATCCATCTGCCTGATTTTTCTTACCTGATCTTTACATTTTTGCTGGGACCCAAGAATAGTACATATCCTTCTCCTTTAAAATATCAATGGTGGAGGGTATTTTGGACTTCAAATGCAAAATTACCTATGTTCACATCATCTGAGAACTTCACGACAAACATGATCATCAACTGAACTTATCTTGATCAAACTCCTCATTTATACGTATGTTGAATCCTTTTGATACATTGCTGCAATGCTGCTCCTCAGTGCTGTCCACGAATGCCAGTCTGATCAGCTTTGCAGCTGTGCAGTATCCACTTCTGTGGTACACAAAGGCAGCCAATCACAGAAGCTCTTCATCACGGAACATAAAGTCGTCTAGGTCCTCCCCAGGAAAATAACTACAACTTCTACAAAAGAGTGCCAGAACACCTGTTCACAAGTCTATCACTAATCAGGACAATTGCCACTGTGCATACTGTGTGCCAGTTCAGGAATACTGTATTTCAAGCATAACAAGCCCAACAATGAATCTAGTTTAGTCATGAATAACTTTTAAAATATGTATTTTGTGGACATGAAGGGACTACAGGCCCCATGAGCCTATGCAATAACACATACATGCAAATATATTCCAAGAACTTGACAGCTGTTGATGGATGGATGTTGATGGACATCAAGTGATGCTGTCATAAAGCACACATGGACCACAGGTTCGTAAATCTCAATTCATAATGTCCTTTTTAAAAATATAACAATATGCCATTAAGCTGAGGCAGATGCTGTGGAAAGGCAGCAACAAAGTAGTATGTAACCATGCATGTGCTTTTCTCTCCCCCCCCCAATCTTACAAATTCAAGCTGTTCAAATTGAGAAAAACAGTGTGCTGAACATTTAGTCCCATGATCCCATGATCACTGCCTGTGAATGGGACACAAACTGAATTAGTGACAAATTATCTAATGAAGGAATGTCCAGTAGCTGGGATGAGCGTAAACTAGGTCACAAACTAAAGTTTGTGATTAATTTTGGCTGGTTTGTGGTTAGAGAACTGAGGTTCATGGCAGGTCAATTGGCAAAAAAATTCAATGAACTTTCAAGCTGTTTGTGGTGGTTCATGCTGGATAAATTTCCAGGCAGACTATTTCCACTCAGTCTAAATGTTTACTAAACATGGAACATGGAGGGCACATAGAGGAATATCCGATGGAGGTCCCCTGTGACTTTGATGACTCTAGCTTCCACAGGATGCATTTTATACACTCCTGAACCTGTGCCTGTCAAAATGGCTGCCTGTCAGTGTTATTTCCCCAGAAAGCACTTTCCTGGGGCACCTTCTTTGGGGGGCTGTAACTTGTGTAAACCCAACCCTCACCAAACTTGGAGAACAGGTAGAGCAGAGTCAGCTGGAGATCCCCTGCACATCTGCTGTCTCTAGCAGACTGGGGGGACATTCTACTGAGTCACAAGCATCACAAACCAAACGAGTTTGTTTAGCCCCTATAAGTTTGTGATGGTTCATGGTTTGCAAACCAGGCATGTCAAGAGCCACAAACCAAAGTGCATTTTCCTGGCTGCTGTCTCTAGCAGACTGGGGGGACATTCTACTGAGTCACAAGCATCACAAACCAAACGAGTTTGTTTAGCCCCTATAAGTTTGTGATAGTTCATGGTTTGCAAACCAGGCATGTCATGAGCCACAAACCAAAGTGCATTTTCCTGGTTCGTAGCCATCTCTTTCCAGCAGCTTCTTTTTCTAGTCTTTCACACCTAGCTGTCATTTCTTCTCCAGGGTTCCCCCCCCCGGAGCATGGCCCGCGGACTCCGGGCAGGAGGCGAAGTGGCCACATTCTCCACATCTGAGGCACATCCCTTGCTTCATACATTGCTTCCGCACTCCCTTTTTAGCCTTGGGAGGTTTAGCCTTCGGCTCTGGGGGAGCCCCTTTCAGGTAGGCAACCGTGCTGTCGATCCGGATCATTTGTAGGTGACTTGCCATCTGCTGCCTCCCGCATCCAAGTGTTCAGGGAGATTGGGTGCATGCTGCACAAGATGGTCTCACGAAGCTCAGGGCCCAACCCCAACCGATACTGCTCTGCCAACACCCCATCAGGCCATCCCTGGATCTTAGCCACATACCTTTTAAATTCCTTGGTGTATTCTCATATGGTCTTTCACCCTTCAGGTGCTTCAGGATATGCAGGTGGTTGCATGTCTTTATCTCTTCCATCGGGTCTTTGTATTGTGCTCTGAGAGCCCACATGAAAGCATCCACCTCCTGCAGCTCCGTCCCCTGGGCATTGTGGAGGCTGAAAAACCAGTCTGCCGCTACTTATCTCAGTTTGGAGGTGATGTAGGCAACTCTCCGCTCATCAGAGGGGAACAAGTGACCCCAGTACTACATGAACTTCTCCACTTGCACTGCAAAGAAGGACAGCTTTTCTGGGGTCCCGTCGAACGTGGCTTCCAACAGCTCCTTCGGCTGGTGTTCCCTTGGAGGGGCCTCTGCCAGTTGGGGGGCAGGAGCTGGGGCCCTTGGGGGTCCCGGCAGTGGGTTTGCGGCGGCGGTGGGTTCACAGGAGGTGGTGCTACGGGGAGTGTCAGACAGATCAACCGCATCTCTCCTTGTACTTCCTGGGCCACCAGCCTCGGGATATCCAGTAGGGTTTCTTCGAGCATGTGGGTCATCTTAGCCTAGGACAGCTCAATACGGGTGAGCCGCTCCTCCCAGGCCCCTTCCTCAGTCAGTTCCCGCTGGGGCTGCCCTTGTGAAAGTCAGTAGTTGTAGTGACTCCCCGTTTGTGGGGCGGGAGTCAGCATCCACAATTCCTGGGTCTTGGCTTTGAACACTCCCCATCGCTTGGGTCTGACCATGTCCCCAAACAGCCGTGGGCTCGCTCCTCCCTCAGCCCTCGACACCGGCACCTGTGTCATGGGAACAGTGACCGGGGTAGCGGTAGTGACTGGGGTAGTCACCGGTGGAGTAGTGGTGGGTACTGGGACATCGGTAGTAACAGGCTCCTCTGGCTCCTCTTCTCTGCTCATCTTTGGGTGAAATACAGGTAGAGGAGATGATAGATTCCTGACACTCTGGCCGGCTTCCCAGTCAAGACACTCAACAACGTTCCTTCAGAAGTTTCAGTTTGAGAGCTAGTACTCAGGATGCCACAAACAGTTGTGTCAGGAATGGCGGGCTAATGAGTTGAACCTACAGATATACCCCCTTTATACATGACCACCTGATACAATAGGCAAGCACCTGAAGACGCGGACAAAAAGAACGGTTACATTCCCAGAGGGAAACTAGGAGCAGGCAGAGTAAAGACTTCAAGGACACTAGACAGATAACAGTGCACAACCAAAGGGAGAAGGGAGATGTGAGGTGGGAGACAAGAAGAGCAAACCATGGCAGCCTTAGCTGACACTAGCCTTCTACTCTTTGTAGCTGCACCAACATTCAGAACCAATAAAGATGGTCAAGATATTCCAATTAGTGGAGTTTTGAAGCTCTGAGGTGCTTACCCAGACCGAGGGATTTTTTGTGTGTGGAAAAAGAGGTGCCAGAACTCTCAAGAGGGAAATGTAGTTTTCAGTCTGTATACTGAAAACTCAAGAATCTTAAATCATTTTAAAAATAATTTTGTCAAAGAGGTTCCTGAACTCCATTCTGGTGCATTCCTCAAGAATAAAAAGCCCTGCCCACTTTGGTTTCTGATAATGTTTACAATTTTCTTTCTTCCCTATGGCTGTTATTGCAAGATGACTTCAGCCTTTCCCCTACATTTTATTCCTATTTTGCAAGAAAGAGTAATGCATCTCAAAGAGAGAAAAATGACATCTTTGACCTTTGCTCTAATATGCCATAATTATGATAAAGTTTTATCTGATGCCTTCTTTAGGTTGTTGTTTACAGGGTTACCAACTTCACTTTGGCTGGAAGAAGAGCCAAAAGGATCAGCAGTGCACAGTTGTCTGCTGTCCCTTCCTCTTATCTGGCCTGCTGTTCTCCACCGAGGTATCTCCCCCTTCCCCACACACTATGAATCATGGCACCATCTCTCACCCCGTTCTGTTCCCCCCAAGCACATCTCTCCCACCAATGGGCAAAGGGGAAAAAAAATACACACCCACACTTAATATACAGATCCACCTCTCACCTGTATTGGAGTCACACACACACAAAACCCAGCTCTCACCTAGTTAAACAAGAAACTAAAAAGGCACATCCTCACCCTCCTTCCTCTCAGTACAAAATGCCAGAGATCTCCCTGCCTGGGAACAGCCACATGTGGGCCAAACGGTGCTGTTTCGATGTTTCTATCTGTTATACCTAGGGTGCTGGATCTTTCAGACAGCTGAGCCACAGGCTGTGAGACGGGTAGGCTAAGCGTCATAGGCCAAGAACCCTTTGGCTCATGCCCTTCAGCTCACATCACAGGCACCAGCACTGGTCTAAATAGAATATCTGCAGGAAAAAGGCCCAATGACTCAGCAGAGATGGTGAAAGAGCAGCAAGTGTCTTCACTCTGCCTAACAGTCTCAGAGGCCGCCCTCTGCTTCTGGCTTGGTGTTCTCCCTGTCAGGTTGCTATTTAAATGTGGGGGGGGGGAGAGAAGGGGGGCTTCTTTTGATAAAGGTAAAAACCCCTGTATGGAAACAGCCTTGATCTTGTAGGGGAATATATCTGCTTTGTCAAGACCCATTACGTGTATTCGATGAAGTGGGCTCCAGTCTATGAAAGCTTAGGCTATAATAAAAACTTGTTAGTTTTTAAGGTGCTGCAAGACTCCTGTTTATCTCTGCAATAACAGACTAACATGGCTGCTCCTATGCAGGAATATAACATAGCTGGTCCAGCTAGGTTTATGTAATCCCTCTGTGAAGACAAGACAAAAACAAACAAACAAAAACCCAGCCCAATCCAGGGCTTAATTGCAGAAGTGTTGGACTTCTTCTGTTAGTTTAATTTGCTGCATGCACTTAGTGAATTACCCCACACGTACTGCTAAGTGTATTTAGAACTGAGACCTGAGTTTGTAACAAGAAGAAACTTCCCCTAGCCAAGCTTGCTGATATGTGTGAAAAGCTGCTTCTCAAGAGACAGCTACTCACAGGAATTACAAGCTGTTTACAGGTCCCAGAATATAAATTATCCACACACTATATTACTTGGACCTATTTTCCTCTTACAGTACCTAGGTCACACACAGCCTGATCCTATGCATATATAGTGGGGCATATTCCCACAAAGGTGCACACTGAATTGCTGCTCTGAAGAGAGATGTGATAGGTATTAGGGGGGAAAGGGCCTGTTCATGCATGAGTTTAGGCATTGCTAATTTTGTGAACAAGTATTGTTTTTCCACTTCAGCTCTTCTGAACTACTTGTAGTGGAGCTTCCTGAAATGCAGATTATAGAAATTTCTACCTGCCTCCCATCTGATCATGTTTGCCCACTTAGTTGTCTGTCTCACCATCACCTTCCCATTTTCGTATCCATAGTTTATTAATCTCTTTGATTCATAAGCATACATAACTGTTCAGGCGCTTAGCCTAATGCCAGTTTTCTTGTTCCTCTTTTTGACATTTTCTACAATGTTTAGGACTTTTGTCTGTGATCAGATTCACATCAGCATGGTTCTCTGACTAGTTCAATTTACATATAAATTGCAGTCTATGGGCATTATGGGTTTGGGAGGAGCTCACAATAGGGTGGTGATAAAAGAGTTCTTGACAATAGCCGCCTGGATGTGCTTTTGGATAAGATACACTGCTATACTGACACTTCTCATTTAAGAAGCAGATTATCAATTAACCTTGTCTGCAGCTAATCAAATCACATAATGTTAGACTGTCTTCAGTGTGTCAAAGTGAAAATTTATGTGATGTGATACAACCGCTAACCATGTAAACTAGTGGTTGCTCCTCCGCAGTCATTTAGCATGATTCTAGAAAATCCCTTAAAATAACTGAATATATTTTAATAGATGCATTCTGGGATTTTGTTTCTTTTTGTGGAACAACTTTCAGAATGATATGAATTGAGACCATCAGCAAAGGAAACAGTTTTCTCAGGTATATTAGGAAAAGTTACTTAGGTTGCAATATTACAGTGATGCCAATTTTAACAGGAAGAATATGGGAAAGCAAGAAGGAAGAAAAGTGGCATGAAAATAGCAAGAAGATGACAAAATTAAATGGTTCTTGTACAGTATGTTTAAAATTTTCACTGAATTTCTGGTTGTGAATTCTGTCACTGAAGAAATTATCCGCCAAATATTCAAAAGTTGGCTTCTCTCTCCAAGTTCGACTAGCAGATATTTACCATAAGAAATTTAGCATAAGAAATTCAGTGTCTCAGTTTTTGTGTTGCCCTGTTTAGAGGGAGCCATGGTATATTTAGTCCTGAGTAATATTTGCATTTTATCCATAATAGAAAGTTAAAGTTTATCCCTAACTTCTACACCAAAATGGCAGCTGTTATAAACAAGAGTGCTACACAGACTGTTTCCAGGTAGGGTTGCCAGGTCTGGGTTGGAAAATACCTGGAGACTTTGGGGGTGGATCCAGGAGAGGGTGGAGTTTGGGGAGGGGAGGGGCCTCGGCATGGTACAATGCCATAGAATCCCCCCTTCAAAACAGCCATTTTCTCCAGGGGAGCTGATCTCTGTCAGCTGGAGACCAGTTGTAAAAGCAGGAGATCCCCAGCCCCCACCAGGAGGCTGGCAACCCTATTTCCAGGAGATGGGGTGGTGAGGTGGTCACAGAAGCACTGAAATTGGAACTGGGCTAATCTTATTATTCTAAGAACAAAGCCTGCAATTCATAATGCTGGCCCATATCTACAGCATTTACAGTGCAGTCTTACACAGAGTTAATCTAGTGGGTTTAGTCTGGAGTAGCTCTGCAGAGGATTGCACAGTTAGAAAATACAAAGATGCCATTGATTCACCTACTCTTGTACTGTCTGTTACAGCAGCAGATCTATTATTTTTTGAAAAGTACGAAGACGTACGAGTGATTTCAGCTTATGTACTTTTATTCGTTAAGAACAAGACACCTGCTCGGCTCGCAGGTCGGCTTATATGTGCAAGGAAACCCACACCCCAAACACACCCCACTCTGTGTATTGGCTATTTACAGTGGCTGCGAGTTCGATAGGCTCTCGGCTGGGAGCCTAGTCCCCCTATTGGTGCGGTCTAGGATCCACAGAGACCATTGTATTTGGGAGTGAAGCTCGACGGCTTCTGACGACCGCATGGAGCCCTTGTCTCACACGCGGTCTGGAATGAGTATATTTATTTTTAAAATATATATATATATCCTGCCTTTCCCCCCATCCCACACAGATACAAGGTAGTTTCCAAATGCAGATATAAGCCACACTACTCAAACATATCAAAGTATCGGTAATACAAATTGAGAGTCAATGTGGTATAGTGGTTAGAGTGTTGAACTGGGATCTGAGAGACCCAGGTTTAAGTCTCCACTCTGCTGTGGAAGTTTGATGGGTGACCATGGGCCAGTCACATACTTTCAGGCTAAATTACATCACAGGGTTCTTGTGAGGATTAAATGGATGAGGGACAACAGTGTACGCATCTTAAAGGAGAAAGGTGGGGTGTATATGAAATAATTAAATAAATAAACCAAAAATGTTA
This sequence comes from Gekko japonicus, assembly GCF_001447785.1. NCBI lineage: Eukaryota > Metazoa > Chordata > Lepidosauria > Squamata > Gekkonidae > Gekko > Gekko japonicus. The sequence continues at coordinate 209,510 of NW_015165291.1, forward strand.
ACGGGACAACAAATTGTAGCTTCCGGATCAGCTTTAAGGGCAGTAGTCATAGACTGAGTCTTGAAGTTATAGAGGCATGGATCATGTTGGCCTACCTGACAGATCCAAGATAAGGCCCCATATTCTGCTATAAATGCTGCTGGAAAAACACATTAACCTGATCTTCCAACAACCAAGTGGAATCTAGATTCAGGTGGGTAGCCGTGTTGGTCTGAAGCAGCAGAACAAAGTTTGATTCCAGTGGCGCCTCTAAGACCAACAGAGTTTTATTCAAAATATAAGCTTTCGTGTGTAGGGTACACACACTTCTTCAGATACAATGAAATGGAAGTTACCAGTCCATACATATAGGTAGAGGGTGAGCAGTAAATTAGCATACAACATAATGAAGGTGTTTGACAGATTCAAGGACCAAACAGGAAGTGGAATCCAGTAAGACTGCAGAATGATTAACTGAGGCTGTGGTCACACGGAGCATTAGCCACACTACTGAGATGGTTGATGGGTGAATTTTCCGGGCGCAATCACACCGCAACATCTGGGAAGCGTAGAGCTCCCATGGTGAACCCGAGGCTTCCCGCCGAAGATGCGGAGTTAAAAACTAGTACCTCTGAGGTACTAGTTTCCGGAAACCGTGGGGCAAGGGCTGGCATCGGACCGCCCATGTCCTGTCGCAAACAGGTTTTTCCCCCCAAGTCTCCACAGGATGCGCACAAGCACCCAACGGCGCATGCACACGAAGAGGAAAGTGAAAGTTCCGTTGCTCCGCAGAATCGCGCATGCTGTTGATGAGATCGCGCCGCACCACTTCTTTGTCACGCTGCAGGATTGTTGTGTAATCGCCACCTCGCCCCTACCCACGGGACCTCGACGGGACCTGTGATTGGGCGGTGGCACATTATTTTGCTCCGGGCCAAACTGCCACGCCTCCCCCCCGCATTTTACGGCCCGTGTGACCGGGACCTGAGTTTATCATCTTGGGTGAACAAATCAAGTCCTTTCAAAACCTCTGCCTTTACTAGCCAGCACCTTGTCTGGATTCAGCTTCTGCCTGTTATCCCTCAGTCAGTTGACTAGAGCAGTCAGCCACTGTGGCTTCTGGTGCCTTGTTTAAAGAAATACAGAGCAGAGTGTCATCCAGCATACTGACGAAGGCCAGCTCCAAAGACTGGGATGATCTCATTCAAAGGTGTAATGTACAAAGTAAACAATACTGGCAAGAGAATTGATCCCTGTAGATCCCCATAGGATAGATCTCACACACTAACACAGAGCTGTTTGGGTTCTCTCTGGGTTCACCCAAATAAAAAACACTGGGAATCTTCAAGGTTTTGGGCAGAGGTCTTTTGTGCCCACTTCCTAATATATTTTAACAAGCATTGCAAGATTGTAATATCAGTGGGCTACCTATCTTAAGATATTTATGTAAGCCCTTTATTCAGTAGTTTAATGCTTTAAATAATGCTTATGAAATATTTCCTTTATCCCTTGGGTTTTACAAAGATTAAAACAAATCATATTCAGAGAGAGAGAGAGAGAGAGAGAGAGAGAGAGAGAGAGAGAGAGAGAGAGAGAGAGAGAGATATAAGATCTTGAGAGAGAGAGAATCACATTTGTGACCTAGTTTCTCATCTGTTTCCCTGCAGTGCTACATTTCCTAGTCCTCTGCACTTCCCAGAAATGCAAGAGGGGATTTTTCTAAATAGCTTAGGAAATAGCAATCAATAAGAATGCAACAGTGCTGTTTAGTTTTAACAATAATTTGCATAAAAGTGCTATTCAGACAGAGGGTAAATTGAATGTTGAATAGAGCTGTTATGAAGTAACACACATGGACAATGTTTTACTGTAAAACCGTCATCAACACCAAAGTCCGATGGAAAAGCCAAACTGTGTTTATCATAATGACTCAGCTATCTGTCAACAATGTAGATGATGAGAACTCACCAACCAGTGATTATCCCTAGATTAGAACTTCAGACCCTCCCTGGATTCTTCAAGAGCCAGCATTCTCAAGGTTAAAAGAAGATCTGCTATCTCTTGAGAGGAATATACAGAAATTGAACAATTTCTTTGGAGATTTCCAATTTGAATTGGAGGATACCCACACAGGGAAAGAAAAGGAGTTGCAGAACTCCAAAAATACAGCACCTGAAAGTCTGCCTCCACTTTCCCTTCAATGTACAGAGGGGCCACCTAGTACAGAAGTGCCGTTTGCATGACTCCTGAGATCTATACTCCTTTTGACAGACGGGATGTAAACAAAGGAGGCCTTTCTGTCTGCTCTGGCATAAAAGGGCTTAATTTGGTTTTGTCTCTCAAGCCAATGGTTATAGCAGTCCAGAACTACATAATTTCATGTAACCAGTTTCTCCTTCCTTTGCCACCTTTGGATTACTGGTCTAATATATTGCACACCATGGTATGTACCTGTGTCAGTCTGACCAGGACCTTTATCAACTTTTGCTGTTCTGAAGATATATTTCCTCTCAGGAGTGACCTCTCAGGTTCCCATTGTGAAATCCTGAACATGATGGTTCTGACTCATTATTGCTGCCCTCAAACTGTTCATCCCTGTTGCTCTGGGCACTATTTTATCTTTATGAGAATTCTGCCGGAGCCTTTCTTGTTAAAAGGACACTTCACTGAGATTTGGCTGCATAACAGCTTACTACATTCCAAGTCTGCTATAGGGTTGCCAGGTCTGGGTTGGAAAACGCCTGGAGACTTTGGGGGTGGATCCAGGAGAGGGTGGAGTTTGGGGAGGGGAGGGGCCTCAGCATGGTACAGTGCCATAGAGTCCACCCTTCAAAGCAGCCATTTTCTCCAGGGGAACTTATCTCTGTCAGCTGGAGATCAGTCATAAAAGCAGGAGATCCCCAGGCCCCACCTGGAGGCTGGCAACCCTAGTCTGGTAACAGGCTCCCTGGCATGAGTGCATCTCATGAGGATCGATTATGCAAACATTAATATATATTGTGTGGTGCATAGAATTTTTTTAAAAAACCCAAACTTTCCTATTGCAATGTATTTTTACCTTTCCCTTTCTAGAGATAAAAAGTCCTTTTATCCTATAAATCATGGCTAGCTTTACAAAGGAAGTTGTAGAAGTCAGTACTTCACAGGAGAATCACAGATGCATGGATGACTAGTTAGTCTCCATTCTTTTAAATGGTTTGGAATCAGATGTCTGTGGCCAGTAGCTATTGGAAGCCTCATTCCCAGCAAACATTCAGAATGCCAGGGGGCAAAAAGATCACTTGGAATCCTCATGGAATCCTTGAGGCGGATTCCTGAGGTAGCAAGCTATCAACTCACTATGCCAAATGCATGTGGTAACCATTATATACATACAAATATGTCACAGAAGAACAGAAATCTCCCTGTGATTACTGAATTATCTAGACTAGACCTGATAATACATATATTTCTATGTATTGCATATGAGTAAATGGAGGCAATTTCCTTAAAGATTGTCCCATATAAAATGCTGACTGTTAATATTTGGTTTTTCTTTCTACACGGCATTCAAAATATATGCAAAGAAAAATGGGAAAATGGGATCTATAGACAGTTCACAAATGAAAAGTGTTTGAAAACTTCAGCTGGTCCGGAATGCTACAGCCAGGATGTTGACTGGAGTGGGTTGTAAGGACCACATTACTCCAGTACACAGAAACTGGAACTCTGTCACCAGAGGAGCTTGCCTGCCTCCTTCAGCTGCCATTTTATTTATTTATTTATTCGATTTATACCCCGCCCTTCCCACCAAAGCAGGCTCAGGGGGGCTTCCTTTGTTTCATCTGGCATTCCCTCGGTGAGCCCTCTTTCCTGCCCTATGCTTTAATTTGTTTTTATGGTTTTGTAGATGCATTGTAGCTTGGTTGTAATTGTTTTAATGATATGTTCTTTTTCATTTTAAAGGAGTGTTTTTATTATGTACGTTTCTAATCTGTTAGTCTCTTTGGGGGCCCTTATCAGGGCAGAAAGGTGGGGTATAAAGTTTGTAAATAAAATGGCTCTCCACTAGGGATTAACAGGCCTTCCCTGTTCCATTTTTAAAACATTTCGGTGCTTTGTTTCTCAACTTTGGTTCAACTAGGTGAATGAGTAAATTTGTTTACAAAAGTGGATCATATACCATTTGCTACAGCTCTCAGTTTCTCTATATCCCCTTCCCCCCCAAAAAAAAGATCACATGTATCATGTATTTTATTGGTTTGAAAACTGAGGAATCCATAATCAGGAATGCAAGTATTTCTTGGAAATAAGGATACCATTGTACCTATCCCTTTAAGGCATGGGAAATTATTGGTGGTGCTGGATGGAATATAGCTAACTAGAAGGCTCAAATGAGTAGCATAAAATGGGGCTCTGCCTTCTTAACACAGACGTTTGTTGCATGCTACTCACCCACCCAGCCTCCCTTTGACAACATGGGATTAGCTGGTTATTGTCTGGGGCCAAGTAGGAATTTTTGGATCATTTATGATTGGCTCCGGTAGAGGATTTTTTTTGCCTGCTTCATATTGTTCCTGGGTTGCATGTATGGTAGAAGTAGGCCTGGTCAGGCCATAACTAGGGATGGCAGGAATACAGAGGGTTGCTCAACCCAGGTAGAACAAATTGTTAAGCACCCTGAGGCACTGATGTGTGAAGGGCTATACCTGAAACAGCCCATCATGCATTGCAGAGTGGGATAGGCCAAAGAAGGAATGCCCTATTTGTCTGCGTAGTGCGCAAAAGGAAGGAAATGAGGTTTGGCACTTTTTGGCACAGCGTGTGTGTGTGTGTGTGTGTGCTAAACGCCATCAAGTCACTTCAGACTTATGAAGACCCTATGAATTAATGTCCTCCAAAACATCCTATCATTAACAGGCTTGCTCAGGTCATTGAGCTTATGTACAGGCTGGGTTAAAAAAGCTGGCAAGAGTGCTGACCATGTTTGGATCCAGGGTGGTGTTGCCCAAAAGAACCACAGCCACAGGGCTGCCCTAGTTGCAACTCAGCCTAAAAGTTACAGAGACATTTGTGATGATACAGATCAGCCACTTAATAATTTGTGGGATCCTAGTACAAATATTCCCTCCAAGGAAGGGATAAAATGCATTATTTGTGGAAAACTACGATAAATATTTAAGAATCTCTCTCTCTCTCTCTCTCTCTCACCCACACACACACACCCACACACCCATGCACGCACGCACACCCACACACACACCAGTAACTTTAATAACAACTGTTGATTGCTTGATTGAAAGGGACTGTGGCATGTTTATGGTGGTATCATCAGATTGGTCCCGTGCATCCTTTCCTACTACTCTGTCAACATCAATAGCAAGAGTGTTGACCATGTTTGGATCCAGGGTTGTGTTGCCCAAAAGAACCACAGCCACGGGGCTGCCCTAGTTGCAACTCACCCTAAAAGTTACAGAGACATTTGTGATGATACAGATCAGCCACTTAATAATTTGTGGGATCCTAGTACGAATATTCTCTCCAAGGAAGGGATAAAAATGCATTATTTGGGGAAAACTACGATAAATATTTAAGAATCTCTCTCTCTCTCTCACCCACACCCACGCACGCACACCCACACCCACACCAGTAACTTTAATAACAACTGTTGATTGCTAGATTGAAAGGGACTATGGCATGTTTATGGTGGTATCATCAGATTGGTCCCATGCATCCTTTCCTACTACTCTGTCAACATCAATCTCAGTTTATGGGGAACTTGAGCTGGTTAAAATAGAAGCTTGGACTATTAGGGGTCCACTTAGAATTACATTTGTTGGAGACAACCAACATAGACCAATGGCTTACAGTAACATCAGCTAGTGAGCTAATCCACTTCCAAAGATGGTAGTTAATTTTTCAAGCCCTACATTGCCAATTAGCTACACGTATAACTAGGATCCATCAGGTCAGACATGATCCATGAAGCTGTTCCCCAGGAATGAGTGAGCTATCCCAAGTGAAGGAAGCAGAAAACTTGTGAGACAGTCCTAAAAGTGTTAATTACATAAGCAATGGTGATACATTTCAAATACATTAATGGTAATGGTATCAGTTATATAAAAGCAAGTAAATAATCATTTAGGGGTTTTTTACATTAAGCCATGACTCATTGGCCTGTTATACTTTGCATCCAGGATATCCTGACAAAAATAACTCGTATAGGTCTATAAATAAATAGAACAGCTTTTAGTAATCTCCTAAACCACAGGAACCCATAAGGTTAAGATGCAGAGGTTCCCCCCCCCCAATGCCTAATTATGTATTTTCATAAGTATGCATAATACATGCTTGCTTGGGTCAATAATACAGATTTTTTAAAACCTGCCTAATGATTCACCCAAGAGAATACAATCTTAGGGGGAAACTAAATGTTTTAATAAAACTAATGTTTTAAAATACTGCCTAATTACATATACAGCCAAAAGACCAGCTTGGGAGAAGAACTCCCAATAAATAATACAATAATTGTAGAGCCTTCCATAAAAGATTTACTGTAAGAAAACCACCAAGGAAATTAAATACCAGAAACTATATTTAAATACCAAGACGCTCCCTGCAAAATGGGAAAAAAACAAAACAATAACAACCAAACAAGAACCACCTAGACCTTCCACATTAAAGGTAGTACTGTGTCCTTAATCAACACACATTTTCTTCTACGGATGGATGCATTATGGGCACATATGCCATTCTATCAGTCCTCCTTGATTTCTGCATTTTTTTACACAGCCCCTTCAAGCATTTACAAAAAGCTCTTTGGTATTTAATATTTATGTATGGACAGAATTCCCACTTGCTCAGCAGTTCCTCTACTCTGTAATAACTGTGGATTTCGTCTGCTTCTTTTCTGCAAATGTTGGTTTTACTTCACTTTGAGAGCACAGCACTGTGAAATCTATGTTTTCTGGGGCATTAAATTGCTGTGCAATTCTGTAATGCTTCCTCCCTCTGGTACATAATTTTGTTGTCTGAATCAAGCAGTAGCAGTGGTCATGCTATTATAATGTAATAAGAGGGTACTATGCTAGCAGAAGGGAAATCTGTATCTTAAATTCAGTTGCTAGACAAACGAACCTGTATTGAAACAAGTCACAATCCCTACTAATGCTAATAAAGAATCAATGTAGAGGAAGTTTTAATTTTCAGATACAAGCTGTGAAGTCCTGCTGGGCTGTAAATTATGTCTATGAGTGCCTGAGTCCAAAGGCCTAGCTGCCTTGCAGCTGCGGAATTATCCACAGATCGAGCTTCTGTACTTTGGAGGAAGAACCGTCTATTAACTTAGAGTGCAGTACTATGCAGAGTTACAACTTTTCAAGCCCTTTGACTTCAATGAACTTGTAATGTATCTAAATATGTCCGCGTGCAAGGCGAGTTCTCCACGCGGTCATGCGAAGCCTCCGGGCTTTGCTCCGGGAGACAATGGCTCGAGCGGATCCTAGCTGCATCAACCGGAGGGCTAGGGTCCTGGTCTGGACCTACGGAACTCTCAGCCACAGTATATAGCCTATCACTGAGTGGGGGGGGTGTTCTGGGAGTGGGGTTACTGGGGATATAAGCCGGCCTGTGAGCTGGGGTTTCTCATCTTGTTCTGAACCTACAATAAAGTATGAGAGCTGAAATCACTTGTCAGTCTCAGTACTTTTCAGAACTTAAAAAGGTGTAACTCTGCTTAGGATCATACTGCAAAACTGTTAGGACCCTGGCATTAATTTCTAACAGTCCAACTGTTTCTGTGGCACTCAGGAGCAAGATCCCAACAAGACCTCTAAAAAGGGCAGCAAGCTCTGGGTTGGGAAATACCTGAAGACTTTGTGTGTGTGTGTCTGTGTGTGTGTATGAGGGTGTGCCCGGGGAGGGTGGGTTTTGAGGATGGAAGGGATCTCAGCAAGGTACAATACCACAGAGTCCACCCTTCAAGGCATCTGTTTTCTCCTGTAGTCTGGAGATCAGTTGTCATATCAGGAAATTTCCATGCTCCACCTGGAGGCTGTTTGATTGTTTCCCCACCTGGAGGCTAGCATTCCTACCTCCAGGGGTCGTTTCCTGCAGGAGCGCATAGGAGCGGAGCTCTGGCAGTAAAGAGCCCAGGGGGCGGGCACATGCAACAAGCCCCACCCCCTGCTCCCAGCCGCCCTCAGTCAGAGCAAGAAGCCGCCAGATAAGTTGCAGAGCTCCCCCCGTCCCCCCGGCCCAAAACAGTCCAGTGGCACCTTTAAGACCAAGTTTTATTCAGGTACAAGCTCTCCCTCCTCTGCGAGGACAGATCTGCACGTTCCCCCCCCCCAATAGCTAGCAATCCAAAACAGTCCAGTGGTGCCTTCTGACACACTTCCGGTGATGTCAGGGGGTGTGGCATATGCAAATAAGTTATGCTAATGTTATGCTAATGAGCTCCTGCACCTCTTTTTCTATGAAATGACTCCTGCCTACCTCTTAGCTTCTGAAACACTTTCTCATATTTCTTGGACCCGTGACTTTTCTGTTCTCCTGCACGCATCTCATCTCTGCCTAAAGCTCTGAACACTCAGCTCTTACTCAGGATGTTATAGTTCTCATCCTGCTTTGACTGATGTTACTTTAACCAGTTCTCATTTAAGAGACCACCCACGTCCAGTATTGCTGTTAGTTGCCTGCTACCACTTGGCAGGTGCTGAGCTCAAGGCTGAGATATAGACATCCAGGCAGAAATCAAGTTACCAACAGTGTAGTATAAGTGTTGTTCCAGCAAAGGCTGAAGGTGGGCTGAGGCCTTAAATACTCTTTCAAAGTGGAGACGCAGGTCCCTCCCTTCCAGGAACAGGCTGCCAGTAGAGTTAAAGGTGCCATTTTGTGGTAGAATACCATTGTTTTTCAAAATTCCAGAATCATCTGCAGGCTCAACTAGGTTGGTGACTACTACATTATTAAAGTAGCAACCGAAGTTATTTATTTCTCCAAAAAAATACTTGAGGCAGCTCATAACACTGTTAAAGCTTCATGTCATAATAAAAATATGAAAAATGTAGAAGCAATCTAACCATCACTAAAACCAACAGGTAAAAATCAGAGGACAATATCGGAGCAAAGAAAATTGTTTTTACCTTGTGCCTAAAGTTTAACAAGATAAATGTAAGACATTGTGTGTGTGGGGGGGAGCTAATCGATTTGAGTCAGCAGCAGGGACAAAGAGAGGAGGAGTTCTGGTGGCCATGTTTATTTGGGGATATTTGATCCTAATGTTATAGTGCCTGTCTACTGTAAACCATCGGCCCAGAGCCTATTAGTTTAAATAAACTACCACTCCTCCACCCCAGGACACTGTTGTACTCCAGGTTCTTCTTACATTGCACTTCTGTTAAACAAAATGTAGTTCTTGCTTCTATTTCAAAATACTAAGACTGAACTTTTAACAATGAGAAAACCAAGACACAGTGAAGCAGAAATCTGTAAATCACTCTGGAGTACTTTAACCGGATATGTCAAAATTATTTGTCGTTACTGAAGAATAAGCACACCACTTGATCAGATTTCAGTGGTCTTTTCCCTAATTAAATCAGGTTGGATAATTAATTGAAAATAAAAAGTTAATCATGTTTCTGACAAGTCACTGTAACTTCTGAATAATAAGAATCGCAGTGTGGCAAAAACGAGACACAAATTATAAAATTAACCACTAGCTCAAATATGTTTTAGGAAGTCATACTTTGTATACTTTTTATTAAGGACTAGCCAGTTGTTCATCAATATGATGGGTAGTATGGGAGATACTTGGAGGAGGGACGTGAACACTCCAGCTAATTCCCACATTATCTTTCTTCCTCCTGCCCTTCTCCTCCCTTCAGCCTCTATTAACTAATTAAAACTGTGACACAAACAATTTATTCTGCAATCTGGAATTCAGTAATTCCAGCCGCCAGGTCTCCCAGCATTCTGGCAGTCCTTTCCCCCCACTGCTGCTCGGTGGGCCAGCAGAGGAAAATGGGGGAAATGTCACTTCCAGTGCAACCCAGAAGTGACACCATCATATTGGGGTGTGTGTGTGTGCCACTCTAGCATTCATACAAAACTCTATTGTTTTAACCTATGACACTTCTAGGTCATGGCAGAAGTGATGTCACAGTACATAGCTGGCAATGCCACAATGTCTCTGTTGATCCCCCCCATGCCAGTAGGTCTTGCACTAGTTGCCAGCCACTGGCTGGCAGTCCTAGTTATATAATGAATCATGTGCCTAGCAGCAGCTCCAGTTGAAAGGACCAGGCAGTAGATGATGTGAAAGACCTCTGCCTGAGACCCTGGAGAGCCACTGCCTGTCTGAGTAGACAATACTAGCCCTGATGGACCACTGGTCTGATTCAGTATAAAGCAGCTTCATGTGGACTTCTAATTACTAGAGATTTATTATTATTTTCCATATATTTTGCTTCACTCCCTCACTTTCTCCATATTTTTATACACTTAACAAGCTTCCCAGACGTCCTAAAGCACCCTGCCTGACTTTTTTTTTTTTTAAAAAACCAAAACTCAGAGGCAGATGCTGCGTTGCTAATAGAGTTTTTTTATCCCTTCTGGGAAGAGGTGTTAATCCTTTTCTTCTTTTCCTCTTTGATAAAATCCAACCCTCAGGATTGGCCTCCTGCCCACTTTGATGTCATTGCCTAGGGAACACCAATCCCTAGTAAGTTTTGAGCAGTTTGTCAAAATCCATAAAGCTCCAAACCAAGAGACTCAGTTATGCATTTCCTGGATATGTCCAGGGGTCAAGGGAATGTCTCCTTGCACAGGGAATTGCATAAGCTTTGCCATTCTGGATCTGCGAGCGGGATCAAGGAGCATGTAAGTCTATGATGGGGAGATGTTTCCTTTGATTGTGTAAGGGAAAACTTCCAATTACTTTTGCACTTATTTTTATGCAAGCTTTCAATTGATTTTGCACTGTTATGTTTTATGCGGGTTTTATGCGAGCTTTTGTATCTTTTGCTGTTGTGTTCTAAAGAAAATCTATTCAATAAAGTTTAAAATTCCATGGTAGTGTTTACACGTCTCAGATTCACCCATTCATTCAGGAAAAGCCATGCTTATGCTAAAGGAGTTGTGGCTGGGGAGCCAATGGGAAAGGTCCTCCAGGCTCTTCCAAGATAGCAAGTGCCATTACTGGAGAGATGGTAGTGGTTATTATACCTGACCAGGCTGGCTTATTGGGGTGGAAGGGAATAAGGGCAGGTATGGGAGTGTCAGTCAACTGTCAGTCCAGGATGAGATCCTATGCCAACCCCCCTCCAACCAGTCTCTGCTACAAGTGATCATAAGTGCCATAAACTCTTTTGTATACATTGAACAATTCTTTAACAAACCACATAACTCTTCCTTAATGTTTGCAATATATCATTTTGGCAAAGTGTAATATTCCCCTGGTTCTTGAATTCATAGACAAGAAAGAACATTGTTCTAGAAAACTTAAAGTTTTGTGCTGCAGTGTGATGGTGGGGAGAACTATCAAAAGCTTTGTATATGGACAAACAAGCTAAGGCAAAAAGCCATCTTTTTGTGAGGAAAAAGTGGAAATCATACAGCATAGCTTCAGAAAATTCTTCTTTTATGAGTAAATGCTCAGCACTGTGGAAAAAAGTGTCAGATTTAAAACATGTGTGTGCAAATAAAACAGGCTTTTAAGAATTAAGCTTGAACTGTATTTTGAAGCAGAAGGCAAGCCAAGATGAGATAATGTAGGGCTCTATTCAAATAGTCTGGAAGGATTTAAGCTCATTATTGGGCACAGGCCATAAGTATCACTTATGAGAATCCTACGTGATATCATTTCTCTGTTTCTTCACCTCCAAAGGATCAGTTAAGAAGAGAGGCATTCAGGGATAAAGATCAGAGCACTTAATTTATAACCCTTTATGATTTTGATTCTTTCCTACAGAGATGAGAAAATAGGCTAAAGACATCAAATCTTGAAGCAAGCACATAGTCTTTCCTAAAGGCCTGGAAAAACTCATTCTGCCAAAACTTATAGGAGGCAGCAGGATGAAGAGGTGAGAATCCTCAGAGGCACTGAAATTGTTAATCACTATGGAGACACAAGCACTCTTAGACAAATTTTCTCTTTGCCACTGGTGTACCTTGTGAGAAGCATTACTCCCCTGAGAGCCACATTCTACTTGGCTGCTATGAAACATATGGCAGACGGCTCCTGACTAGAAAGTTGGTCTGTCCCTGAGCAGAACATTCCCACGTCCTTCTCTACACAGTCAAGGCCTCCTGCAAAACTATCTTTTTGTCAACAGATATAACATTCTTGCTAAACAACAACAATCATATCGCTGTATAAACCTACCTTAACTAATGTTTCTTACACTAATAAAACATACCTTCTGATCCACCTAATTACCACCCAATTTCAAACCTTTCATTTCTGGGAGAGGTAACTGAGAGAGTGGCAGCTGAACAGCTCCAGAGTTTCCTGGAGGACACATTGGCATTAGACTCCATCCAGTCTGGCTTCTATTCTGGCCATAGGGCACAGACTGTGCTGGTCACCCTCACGGACGATCTCCGCAGGCAGCTGGATTGAGGTGGTCAGCGCTTCTGTTATTACTAGACCTGACAGCGGCATTCAACAGAGTCAATCACAATCTGCTAGCTTACCACTTTGCTGACATGGGAGTACGTGGGACAGCCCTGGAGTGGGTTGTTTCCTTTCTACATGGTCGAAGACAGAGACTGATTTCACAGAAGAGCTGCACCACAGTCGCAGCTCCCTTTGCCCCGCTTCTATTGGTCAATTTCACACTCAAAGCTGTGCAGCCGCATTTTGACCCGCGGCTTCGCCCGATTTCCCCCACGGTTTCGTGATCCTGTTTTTTGAGGATCACGAAACCGCAGGGAAAATCAGGTGAAGCTGCGGGTCAAAATGTGGCCACATGGCTTCGAGTGGGAAATTGACCAATAGAAGTGGGGCAAAGGGAGGCGCGACCATGACGCAGTTCTTGTGTGAAATCAGTCAGAGAGTAGCACTGGAAGAGAGGGTCTCCACCTGATACCCCGTGGTATGCAGGGTCCCCCAGGGGGCCATCCTCTCCCCAATGTTATTTAACATCTATATGTGCCCTCTTGCCCAGCTGATGCAATGTGCTATCAGTATACTGACGACACCCAGCTATACCTGTTGATGGACTGATGGCCTAACACCACTCCAGGAAACCTGGCCAAGGGTTTGGATGCCGTGGTGAGGTGGCTAAAATAGAGCCGGTTGAGACTGAATCCAGCAAAGACGGAGGTTCTCTGGCTGGGTGGGGGAGATTCAGGACTTGGGTGCCAACTACCGGCTCTTGATCACATGCCATTAAAACCAGCACAAATGGTCATGAGCTTGGGTGTGTTTCTGGAGGCCTCCTTATCAATGGAGGCCCAGATCGCACATGTTGTCAGACTGGCATTTTTAAAACTACACCAGATCCAGCAACTGGCCCCTTACTAGCCTCACTCCAATCTGGCCACTGTAATGGAAAGGTCACCTCTAGGCTTCATTACTATAACTTTCTCTATGCAGGGCTGCCTTTGAGACTGATCCATAAGTTACAGCTGGTCCAGAATGCAGTGGCCTGGGTCCTTACAGGGACTCCATTAACTGCACACATTCAACCTGCGCTGTGCTAGCTGCACTGGCTCCAGATTGAGCATCACGTCTGGTTCAAGGTTTTGGTTTTGACCTTCAAGGCCCTAAATGGTAAGGGGCCAACATACCTGCAGGGACCACAGAACAACATCTGCTGGAAGTCCCTGGCCCAAAGTGTCAGGCTGTCTGCAACTGAAGGAAAGGCCTTCTTGGCCCTGCCTCCAACTTGGTGGAAATCTCTGCTGAACAACATCAGGGCCCTGCAGCATATGGTTGAGGACAACAATGGGGGTTTAACAGCAAATTGGCCAAGTGACTACCTCTCAACTTCCTCCCCTGCCAATGGGGTGCAAATTTATAATCTGACACCATGTTTTTAAAACCTTTGTATTTATTTGTACGTATAAACTGATGAATTGATGTAATCATTCTGTTGTGCACCACTCTGAGCCCATTTGACAGGGAGGGCAGTTGTTAAATACTGGGTTCTGGATGCAATGAAACCGCTCAGGAACACTACAAGACAAACTCCAGGGCAGCTGCCCTGTTTTTAAGCATGCAAACACCACATCCCAAACATACCCCACTCCCAACAATAGGCTATTACCATAACACTATATCTCTATTGGTCTACTCCAGGGTCCTAGTAAGCTATTGCTCGGGGAAAACAAGCTCAACCAGACCCAGGTACTAGTTCAGGGATGACCCAGACTCAGTACACAACACCGGTATAACAGTTTAATAAATAATAATAATTTTAAAAGATAAACAGGCCAGGTTTATTTACAACATTTTAAACTCAAAATGCCCTATTTTTTCTGTTTCCTTATGAGGAGGAGGAGATTGGATTTATACCACACCCTTCACTACCCAAAGGAGTCTCAGAGAGGCTTACAATCTCTGTGAGGTGGGTGGGGCTGACACAGCTCTGAAAGAACTGCCCTTGAGAGAACAGCTCTGATAGAACTTATGATTGACCCAAGGTCACACCAGCAGCTGCATGTGGAGGAGTGGGGAATCAAACCTGGTTCTTCACAGGTTGAAGTCCGTGCGCCTAACCACTACACCAAACTGGCTCTGAGCTGAAGACCACTGACTAAATGTTTGGGAGGATATATTTTCTGCTTCTTTTCTTTGTATTTTTGCCTCCAAACCCAGTATTTTAAATAAATTCAGCAGAAGGAATATGTAAATAGGATTGCTTCAGATAATTCACCATGGATGAAAGCTAATTACATGAGACTGATTCTATAAGGTATTCACCTCCCATTGCTGTGGCATTGGTACTGAACTGCTGGACTCTGACAGCAGTTTTGTAGACAATGAAAACTGTCCCCCCATCCCAATATATTTTTCCATATCCTTGTGCAAATGATAGACTCTGCCCAGTAAAAACTGTTTATTTGGTATTTGATCAACATCAAAAGTACAATGGTTATTTATTTATTTATTTAGTTATTGAATTTATTTATTCATTCATTGGATTTCAGTAAAAAGTAGGAAGGAGTTGATCTCCTTTCCACATTGTTTCATATGTTTAATGTGCTGTACATTCTGTTCTTTCATTCCAGTTTATCCAGGAAAAATTCTAAAACATTCTCTGACTAGACCATGCGTAGTTTGCTACTGCTTTCTGTTCCTTCAGCATAGTTATGTGTCCAACCCCTCCCAATATTTCCAAATGGGAACACTCACATTTATAAATCAATGCAGAAAGGCAATTTCAGTGTGTGTAAATGTGGGACTGAATCAAGACTACTTTTGTGCGGCATATTACAAATGCGAACATGTACCTGTGTACATTCCCTGGCAGAATCTCCAGTTAAAAGGACTAGGCAGTAAGCAATGTGAAAGACCTCTCCTGAGGCTCTGGAGTGCCACTGCCATTCTGACTAGACAATCATGACCTGGATGGACTAAGGCAGTTTCATGTGTGTTTGTCTGTGTGTTTCTAAAAAACAAAACAAAACATGAAATTAACTTTGAGACAACCCTACATGAAATCATGCAGAGATTGTTTTTCCCCCAGTAAAAGGTAAAGGTAAAGGTTCCCTTGCTCGAAAGCCAGCCGAATCCGACTCTAGGGTTGCGGTGCTCATTTCCGTTTCAAAGCCGAAGAGCCAGCGCTGTCCGAAGACATTTCCGTGGTCATGTGGCCGGCATGACTAAACACCAAGGCGCACGGAATGCTGTTACCTTCCCACTGAAGTGGTACCTATTTATCTACTTGGAATTTCTTGCTTTTGAACTGCTAGGTTGGTAGGAGCTGGAACTAGAGACGGGAGCTCACTCCGTCATGCGGCACCCAGGTCTCGAACTGCTGAACTACCAACCTTCCACAGCCTGCAGTTCAGCGTCTTAACCACTTGAGCCACCGCAGCTTAATTTTTTCCAGTGCACATGCATATAATATTAATGGAGAGGCAGAAAAAAAGATGTAAATGAATGATGGAGGAGATAAGACTACATGAACAACCTCAACAACTGAAGCATTGGATGGGAAGCATTTCAAAGACATTGTTGGTTGTATCAAAAGTGGCATGTGGTAGTTGGACTAGGAGAAGACGAACTCCGATCCTGACTCAGCTGAAATGTTCACAGGATGCCAGTCAATCCAAGAAGAACTTAATTCAGAGTATTGTTGTGAGGATAAAACAGAAGCAGGAAGAGCCCCTTCAGCAAAGGATGAGACACAAATGTAACAATTAAAACCAGATAAATAAATTGATTGTCTTTTGTAAAATGCAGTCATTACTGGGAAGCTCTGTGGTCATTTATACTCCATCTTTCTACTTGTAACACTGTAGCTAGGTTGCTTACAACAATGCTGCAATAGAAGAAAATGAAAAAAGAACCCCCACAAAGAAATACAGAATAAACAATAGAACTTTCCTGGACTTAGAAGGGTGTAAGTCAGTATAGGATTGTACTGTAAAAGCAGTAACTAATTATTGTAACCTCATAAAAAACTTCATTGGAAATACCACAGGCAGAAAGGTAAAATCAAAGACAAAACATGACCATTAGCAGAAAAGTCAATAGACACTAGCAGAACATACGTCAGTTCAGTTGAAAAATTGCCACAATCTCTTTAAAAATGGTTTTAACAGATTGGTGGTGGAGGGTAATGGGTTTCTTCAGCTGAAAAAGGCCCCGACTCACATCCATTTCAGAGGCACATTGAATAGGGTAGCAGAGGTCCATGTTAGATCCTGGGGAGATTTTTACATGCAAAGGCACCATGGTCTCAAGCCAATTAGGACTTTAAGGGTCAATAACATCACTTTGAACAGGGCCAGGAAACAAACTGGCAGCCAGGATAATTAAGAGATGTGATATTCAGTTAATGCTCTAGCTGATGCATTTTGTACTACCTGAACTTTCTGTACAGTTTTCAAAGGCAGCTGATATAAAGTGAATTACAGTTATATAACTGGATGTAACCAAGGGTTGTGTAACCGGGGCCTCTAGATCTGTCACAGATTTGGGAATGGTCACAGCTAATGAACGAGACTGAGCTAGTAAAAAGCACCTTCACCACCTGCTTCTCAAGTGGTAGTTTTGGATTCAGCTGAGCCGGATTCAGACTGCCAACAATGAAATGACCTCGTCTAGGATAGTTGCAAACTCCCAACAATGAAATGACCTCGTCTAGGATAGCTTGTACTACATAAAACGTCTTAGTCTTTCAGGTGCCACAAAACCATTCTGTTGTTTTTTTGCTGCAATTACGGATGCGCACTTGAATATATCTGGTCTGAATATTTACCTGAAAATACCTTACATACTGTGTGTGTGTGTGTGTGTGTGTAAATAATATCCCAGGCCAGTTTTCCCTTTCTTTTTTCATTTAACGTTCCCTGTGAAACAGAGGAAAGCGTGATGGAGGGAGCTCTTTCAGGCAGATAGGATGACCCGCTAGGCTGAGCTCTAACTGTGTGCCCAGTCACGATTACTCTCTTACAGCCCATAGCTTGAGGATAAAAAGCAGGCCTGGCTGCAGCTTAACTCCATTTCAAGGTGAGGGTTTTGGAGTGGTGTGCCCCTGGCTGCTCTGGTTTGTCTGTACTTTTGCTTTAATTTTGCTTCCGGTTGCTGCCTACCTGCCTGGGAAGACCGTCATCTTGTTTTGCACTGTATTAAAATATTATTTAAAGCAAGGGTGTCGAACTCATTTGTTATGAAGGTCTGACATAAATGGGACTTTGTCAGGCCACACCATATGTATCATAAAATTTAATGCCAGGTAGCGGAGATATTCCATTAGAGCTTCACATTAGGAGGGTGTGTGTGTTAAAACTAATATTTCTCTGCAAAACTAGAGTTCGTTGCATTTGTAGAACTCTATATTTTAACTGTGGTTGGTCCCAAATCTCCCCCCCCTGCCCTTAAAAGATGCCTGCCTAAAATGGAAAGGCGGGGAATAGTGGGATTTGGCAATGCAATTAAAATAAAATAAAATAGTAAGCACAAGGATCACAGCAGAAGGACACCCCGGAGCCCCTTACTGCGGGGAGGATGACAGAGGCTAGGAGTGGTGCCTGGGAGACAAAGAGGAACAAACTCAAAGTGAGCTGGGAAGTTTGGCAGCCCCGCCCTCGAGCTCAGAAGGGTGAGTATGAGCAGGGTGGGGGTGGAGAAGAGAGCCCCACCTGCAGGCAAGATTAAAGCCCTGGGTGGGCCAGTTCTGGCCCATGGGACATAGGTTTGACACCCCTGATTTAAATTATTGTTTCAAGTTTTTCTTTTTTCTTTTTTAACCTGGCTGGTTGTAGTGGGGCGGTGCTTTAGTTTTTTTTCTGGTTCTATTTAAAAATAGTTTTCTTTGGTTTGGTTTTATGCTGTTTAGAGTTTAAAAGGCTTGGGCTATTTTGCTGGGATCTGTTCTCTTGGCCTGTTTTAGAATTTTTAACTGCTTTGCATTTTAAAGTGTTTATGCTTTTAGTGGGAAGGATTTTGCAGGTTGTTGATATTTTTAAAAGTTTTAATTTTTGTCATTCTTCTGTTTCTGGTTTTACAGTTTTCTTCTATAGTTGTTTCAAAGATCTTTGTGTGTTGTGAGTGATAGGATGGGAATGAATATATATGAGTGATAGGATGGGATGAGTGATAGGATGGGAATGAAGCAGGCCATGAAGGAAAGACTAAGCAGAAGAGTAGTAGTGGGCAGGGAGGGGAAAGGTATTGTCATTTCCCCAAACTGTGCAGAGTCTTGTCCCACAGCAGTCTTCCACCATCTGCTCGTTTGCCTTGGGTAGTTTTCTTGTGTTGGTCTTGTGTGTTTGGCTACTGGCTTTTCTTAATTGATTCCCTCCCCCCCGAAAACAATGGGGACAAATATGATGTCTGGAGGCACCTTTTTTAGTGACCTGTAGAACTGGATCCATTGATCCAATCTACTTGTAACCTGGTGGGTCTTTACTGGGCAGGCAGGACTAGATTTTGCCATCATTTGGTTGCAAAACAGCCACTCCAGCCCCCAGAAAGAGTCCTACCATAGGGCATAATGGAACCTGTATTCCAGAATTTCAAATAAAAACCCTTAATCCCAAAATGATATTGGGGGACCTGAATACCCCCCAAATACTGGTAGTTATGCCCTTACCAGCCCTCGCCTGGATAGCCCAGGCTAGCCTGATCTCCTCAGATCTTGGAAGCTAAGCAGGGTTGACCTGGTTGGTATTTGGATGGGAGACATCCAAGGAATTCCAGGGTCATGAGGCAGAGGCAAACAAAGGGAACCCACCTCTGAAAAATATCATATTTTTTTGCTGAGAAATATCATTTTTAGGTGCACATCCAGAGCTGCTACACCCTTCCATGCTACACCTCTAGAATCAGTCACATCCAAAACTTTACATAGACCCATTTCAGATCACATAGAGGCTTTTTCTCAGCACAGCACATACAATGATCTGTACATAGTATATGCATTAAGACAATACAGTATTAATAATGCAATTATGTATCAGTAGCAATACAGTGTCTCAGCTGAAATTGTTTTGGCTTTGCATCCTTCAGTTCTTTCAACTGTTCAGTAATATTCTGCCTAGCTGGTAAATCCTAGGTTGTAGCACTGTGATGTTTATTTGTGTAACTTTTCTTCCCTGAATCGTGTCCACCTCCTCAGATATACGTTTGTTCGTGGCTGTTATCCACGGTGTGGACAGGGTAGGGATGCTTTTTCCTAAAGAAAGGTTGGTGAATTGGTGCAGAGTTGTTAAAGAAGGAACCCTCACCTCTGCCACTGTTGCCAGATAAGATAATGATTTGGTGATAAAGTAGGCTGCTATACATTCAAAGGTATCCCCAAGTGCATGACACATTTACTAGTATTTGACCACTGCCACACAACAAGCAATCTACTGGTAATACTTGACTAGTGAATTGGTCAGTGCTCAAACCTTACCCTAAATGTTTCCCTTCCAAAAGTTTGGCTATTGTCATTTGAAGATAAATAGGTTATATCACACCGATCAGATACTCTGATATGGGATTCCACTAAAGTCTCAGTGAGTTTTATCTCCTGGTTGAAAAAAAAGAGCGAGAGATGCTGAAAATACTGATGAAAGCAATTTTATAGAAATCACCTTCCTGTTCCATGTCTCTCCCTAAGGATATCCTGTTTCATCAAAGATCTATGACTGTAGGACTTCGATCAGAATATCCTCAGTAAGGAGCTTTTTTGACAAGACATTTCAACACCTACATCAAAGCTTCTATCCTTAACAACCATGACCTGGAATAATCAGATTCAAGCTAACAAAATCTCCACGGTAGAACTAGTGATAATTGAAATTAGTCCTATACAATTAAAATTACTGTGCACCTTAGCCCGAGCCTTGAAAAATGGAGAAGCCTTTGCTATATTTACAATGCATTCCTAACTCCATGTTCAAAGGGTTTAGGAAGGCAACAAGGTCCATGCTATAATATTTCAGAGACATAAAAATAATTAAATTAATAAATTGAATAATTAAACTCTTCATGCCCTAATTAAGTTCAATGATCTTTAGGTGTTCTCCATTCTATTGCTGCAGGGTATACCCTGTAGATGGCAGAGGAAAGGACTCTGGCTGCTTAATGTATTTATTTAATGTACCAGCCCTAAGAGACACCCTCATCCTGTGACTGAGGAGGGGGAGCTTCCTTATTTCATCAAATACTATTTCCAGTACAATTAAGTCACCCATTTCTTACACTTCCCCAGATTACTGTCTTCTAGGCATTTAACAGAAATGCAAATTGCTTTACATTGGATTGAGTTTTGTGCCTCCCACTTTGAACATCCAGTTAGTGCTCAGTAATTCTACGCTACTGCATAAATCAGTTTGCTTTGGAGCCATCCTTCCTGAGCTAAGACAGAAATGTGTGAGCTGGAGGCTAAAAAACTGTGAGCTAGCTCACACTAACTCAGCTTAGAGGGAACACTGGTCATACTGGGAGAGGCAGTCACACAGATAAGACGGTCATTTAGGGTTTTATGTGTCAAAACCAGCACTTTGAATTGGCACCAGAAGATAATCAGAAGCCAGTACAGGTGCAGAAGTGTTATATGTGCAGACCAGGGACACCCAGTCAGCAATCTAGCAGCCGCATTCTGGACAACCTGAAACTTCTGAAGCATCTTCAAAGGCAGCCCTAAGTAGAGCACATTATGGTAGTCTAATCTGGAGGTAACCATTGCATGGATCACAGGGGCAAGGTCAGAGTGGAATCGATGGAGGAAAGCCGGCAAACTCTGCGTAGGTGATCTTCACCACCCTGGACACATGTTTGGCCAGAGTAAGGGACAAGGGTAAGGCCACATGTCAGCAATGCTTTTTGTCATATCTTCTAGGCTCTGGTATATATCTTCAGCATGACCAGGAGGCTGTGTGAGCAGGGAGGGCAGACTGGAAGATTGTTGCTACCTGCAAGACCTTAGCTGTGCTTCTGTTCTCCATGAACAACAGCTCTTGGAGGTATTCAAGAAATTAGTGTGCTGAAGGGCAGAAACAAAGAGCTCTTGACCCTTAGCTCCTAGCTTGTGGCTCATGCAGTATGGTACGGACAACCAGCCTCCTGGATTACAGAGCAGTTCCAGGATATAGTTTGAAACTGTATTTTTTTGTACTTACTTACATTTTTACTTGTTGTAAGCTGCTTTGGGTTACATTAGGGAGAGATGTGGCCAATAAACATCCTGACTAATTTTGTTTGCTGTAATAGCGGGAGGAGAAGATGTGCAAGTTCACGTTCTGTCCTGTGGTTCTGAGAACATATTCCACATCTGTAATATCCATGCATCACACAGCCATATTTCTGATTGGCAGAAAAACTGGTAAAATATTTTTAATGTGTGATGCTCTCCAATGCAGAGGCATGAACATACAACAAAAGTGTTACACATGACAGATGATAAAAAAGAAGAAAGTTAATTTATCAAAGATAATTTACTTAGATATACATTCCCATTTGTGTCAAGATATAGATGGGAATGTACACCTTGATTGGAGCTTTTAAAGGGCTACAGGGAATGCACCATACAAAGAACCTCATTTAGGATATGCATACCATCTCCATCAAACTGTTCTTATATCCTCACGAATATCTTCACTAAATTTACTCAGTTACCGTGGGATCCAAATCTGTCCTCACTCACATAGGAGGCAGATATTTGAATCTCATTGTTTTGCCCAGCCTCCAGCAGCCTCCAAATCCATGAAGGCAAACTAATTGATCAGTTGAGGTATATCTCTACATTTGAAACAAGCTGTTTGCTGAACACAACTCATTTATTTATTTAAACTTATGAATCACCCACCCTGCAAGCAGGCTTTGGGCGATTTACAACCTCAAAACATTTAAAATACGATCAATATAATAAAAATACAAGTAGATCAATAGATCAATAATATTCTACAGTTGATCACTAATATTCTACAGGAGATCACTAATATTCTACAGGAGACAACTGAGCAAAAATAATTTTAAATGGTTTTCTTTTCCTCAATGAAACACCTTCATTTTTATAACCTGCCAACTTTCTAAATTGAATTACAACTACATTTTTGCTGCTAATTGTTTCTAGAATAACAGAAGATGTAAGAAAGCGCTAGCCAATAATGAATCAATCTCTTTATAGAATTTTTTTCACCAAACAGATTATGATCCAGACTAGATTTTTTAAAAAATCTGCAAAGGAAGAAGCATAGTTCATGGATTTTATCACTCAGGTACAGAATTATGAATTAGATAAGTACTTTTTCAGACACTATATAATCAGTCAAAACTGAATAACTAAAACAACACAGTAATTTTTCAGCTTCAGTGAAACCCCACTAAAATACAGTCATTACTAATTGGGGAAGGTCAGAGCACAGGAAATTTTTCATATGACAGGCAGAGAAGTATAATTTACAGGATTATATTAGAACACAGTACAACTTTCCTGAAGTAGCCAATAACTTCACTGATTTCCTGTTTCACCCAGTGAGGAACAAGTGTGAAAGTAAGCTAGTATGAGCTGGAATTGAGTACAAGTAAGAAAGTGGCTTCTTCTTTGAGCCCCCCCCCCCATCAGACATTAGCAGTTAAAAAAAATGCAAGAAAGTACTACACTAGTCCAGATTCCCAGGTTATCAGATCTTAGTGAACTTTTCATCTGCTTGTGCTTTCCCACACTCACAAATAGAAAAAACTTTCATAACCAACTACTTTTTCTAGGAGGAAATAAAGAAGTGCAGGTTTAGCTCTCCAAGCAACAAAACAACAAAATCTTTTAAGACACTTTAAGAGTTTATTTTTTAGTATGGTAACTTGGATTCTACTCTTGGCTTTTATACCAACGTACTCAAAACACAGGGTGAATTCCTGGGCATCAAAGCCAATCCTGAAAGAGTCTTCCCTCTCCAGATGTCCCTGTGAGTACTGATCAAAGTGAGGTAAATTACTGGTTGCATAATAGACCACACAATCACACAGAATGGATTAAAAAAAGAATTCTGCTTTTGCTTAACGCATACAAGTTACTGATTATAAAAAAATACTATTTAAACAGCACCTGAACAAAAGAAAGAACAAGTGTGGAAATCTTAACATTGAGCTACTAGAAAGAGGCACCAAAACCATTTTGTTCCCGTTGTGTTTGTTTTCTCCCTTTTACCTCATGTATATGATTTTCAAAAAGCTTTCTCAAAGTTGCTAGGCTACTGCTTCCATATAGCAACTTCCATGTGGATCCATTGATCCTTAGTTTTCTTAACTTGTAGGATTCCTTTCCAATATCAGCTTTTGGCTCATCCGCTTTGCCTGTGTATTATCTTTGCCCTACAGTCCCTCCTCCACCTCCTCCTCATGAATCATGCATGAGAGATGGCTTTTTGTTTGTTTGTTTTGCATAGGGATGACCGAATCAGAAACATAGCATGAGGGAAACGGATTAAACATGCCCTCCCCTGGGGCCAAGGTCCTAATTTTCCCCATGAGAAAGAACCAAAAGGAGGGAGGGGGAACTTAACCCAAAAAGAATTGAATCAAGAACCAAAAAGGTTAAACCATGTAGAGGGCCAATTACTAAAAACAATAAGTATAACCTGAGTAATATAAAAAATTAGGGTTTCCAGACCCCCAAACTGGGCAGGGGTTCCTCCAATTTTGGGGGGCTTCTGCTTGCCACCAGCCAACTGGCTGGTGGGGTAAACCCCACCCCAAACAGGGATGTTGTGCAGCAATGTCCCCAACATGATGGTTGCACACAGTAATGACATCATTGCCTCGGGACATCATGTAGCGACACTCTGCTTTTTGGGTTAAACTACGCTTTTAGTCCAAAAACCCATAGAGTTTTGCCTAAAATGCAGAGTGTCACTGTGCAACATCCCATGTACTGCACACCATTCATGGTACAAGTTAGGCTAGAACTCTTTTTCCTGCACCTACTTTTCTATATGTAGATAATTTTATTTGTAGAAAGAAATATGCAAGTGAACTGAGCCTTCCCATATATTCTGAAGTGGTGCAGATCAGTCACTGGTTTACCATTTCGTCTACTGGTGTTACTCTAAAGACTATTTTGTCCTAACACTGTAGCTATTACATTACGTTTGCCAGTGTTACGAAACAGGAATACAACTGCAATCTTTTAAAAGCTCAATGTTGGAACATGAGGCAAGCCTCAGAATTGTTCATATTATTCTAAGCAAGATTGTTTAAAGTGACTGTGCCAAGAGAAAGAATGAAACTTTAAATAATTTGTTAAATCACTATTAAAATATATGTTATTATGCAGCATAATAATCACAGGCTTAATCTCTGGGGTACATTAGTTGATGAAATGTCTGTGATTATAATGCAAAAGAGTTCAACAGGAGTACCCAACTAAGGCAAAACAATAA
Organism: Gekko japonicus; assembly: GCF_001447785.1. Classification (NCBI taxonomy): domain Eukaryota; kingdom Metazoa; phylum Chordata; class Lepidosauria; order Squamata; family Gekkonidae; genus Gekko; species Gekko japonicus. Next base: position 234,512 of record NW_015165291.1, read on the forward strand.
GCTAAAAATTCAAACATGTTATTAAGATACACAGTGCCCTCAGTAAGAGAACAGCCTATCACACTCTTAATTGCAGTTGTCTATTGCTCCTTAGCTACCCCCCCTTGAGTTCCTTACAGGTTTTAGTTCATTCAGAAAGTCGAATACTGCATTAATGAGTGTCTTAATGAAACCACCCTGGTAATAATCCAAAACTTGCTTGGATTCACAGCTTCAGCTAATTTTCTGTCTTGCTGTACAATAATTGTATATTATCACCACCTCCAACACGGTTGTTATCGTCAGTAAATGATAAGGTTTCAGGATCTCAGGGAATAGTGCAGAGCTGGTTTACATCAGCTTAACACTTGGTAAATTAATAAAGTTGTATGCCATACAGCTGCTAAGAACAAGGATGGTAAAAGGACTGGCTATCATCTGAGCATATTTGGGGTGAAAGTGATTTGTGATGCACGTATTTCCTCCATGTATCATAAAAAAACTCCACTGTAATTTATTTTTCTTTTCTCAAATATATTTATACTAGTAAGCAAAGCCCGTCGTGGCAGTAGACGACGGGCCCTAGATAGGAAAAAAGCGCGAGTGGAAGGGAGGAATGGAGAAGAGGAGGTATTCTCCCATTTTCTGGGTATATTTTGGCATCCCAAAGACATGCTAGATTTTTCAAGAAAACCAGGAAAATAATTCAGGAATACAGATTTTTTTTCCAGGTCCAATGGACCCAAATCTTTAAAAAGCTATATTTTTTTTCATGCACAACCCTATTGAGTACTTCACAGGAGCACTGGCACAGCATCAGTATTACCTATTATTCCTGAATCCCAGTCAGTATGATATTGAGATTCAGGTAAATAATCAGGAAACCAGAATTTATTCGGCATTTAAAAATGCCTTCTCCCTTCACTTGTGGAGACAAGATCCCTTAGATTCTGAGAGACCGAATCATTTGGAGCAGAGGAACTTTCACCCCCTACCCAAAAAACTTTGTTGCAGCTGCAATTGTGCTCCACTGATCACTTGAAATAACACCAATCTAAGACTGATATCATAATTCTGCCATCTTTCTCTGGTCTTTTCCTTTCCTTTCAGAGAGATCGTTCATTGTTGTACAGTCTTCCTGCCTTTTATTCTTAAAAGCATTCGTATCAGAATATTTTCTTCTCCTAAGGTAGGATGAAATGGAGCATAGAAAAATTATAACTTGGAAAGTGAAAGTATCCCAGAAAGGATCAAATCATCCTATTAAAAGAAAGATAGCATAGGCATTAAAATGAGAGGAGTGTGGTTTGGTTTTATGACAAGAAATGCATGTAAGAATCTAAGAAGCTCATTTAGCAGATGGTTTGTTTAAGGGCGATAAATGTTCAGCATGTGTAACTAGCTCCCCCCCCCATGAACTGCAATATTTACTCAAAGATGAATATAGTGGTAAAAGATGAGGTAATAGGTGTGGATAGCAGGTATATCTCTGAGGTTTGGAAGAAAGTAAGGTTTTGATTACAAGAGACAATCCAAGCTCAGGACAATATATTATTCTCTGAAACATTATCAAAATGGTTAAATGGATTCATTGAAGGGGATGTAACACCTTGGAAGGGTTACAATGAGCAAAGCTAAGCCTTGATTTAACAGTATAGTATACAGGCCCTGTTGAATACATTCTATAGCATGATCTGGAACATTCTGCAAGAGAAGAGTATGCAGTATGAAATTATGAGCATGGAAGGGTAAGGATCAGGGAAGTTTTAGTGAGTCTGGGAACTCTTCAATAGAATCAAAACATGCTGGCTCTCGTTCAGATAATATCATTGAGAGATTGCTGTGAATGGTTCTATCACTATGAGTTTGCCCAAAGTGGCACATGATATGAGTCAGGAATATGACAAAAGAATGGTTTTGTTCTTTTAATGCCTGCAAATGTTTAGTCACTGGGAGCTAATTTTGGGAAATAATCATTGGCCCCGTTCTGAATGGAGGAGGTAAAAGTATGAGAAGTGTGGCTGTTTGCCCCGGGGCAAACTAACACGCAGTAAAGTGATCATACCTCCTGTGGAGGTTCTGTGGAGGTACCGTGGAGCTTCCGTGGTTACGGAGAGGCGTCGATCACAACACATGCCTGCGCGCAACGAAGAAGCGCGCGGCGCGGCGAACTGGGTTTCTTTTTTTGTGTACACTACGAATGCGCATGCTCCGTTGAGTGCTTATGCGCAACCACGGAGACTTGGGGAAAAAAAAACCTTCTTCGCAAGGGGACATGGACGGGCGCCGGATGCCACCGGAAACGCGATCAGACGCCCGCCCTTGCCCCGCAGTTTCCGGAAACTAGTACCTCCGAGGTACTAGTTTTTTGCTCCGTTTTATCGGCGGTTCGCCACAGTTCAACCACGGGAGCTCTACGCTCCCCAGATGTTGCCGTGTGATCGTGCCAGGTAACTCCGCCTCTCTTCCGTCTATTTAGCGTGGCTTCTGCTCCGTGTGAACGGGGCCTTAGTTTGGTTCTTGAATGGAGGAGGTAAAAGTATGCGTGAGAAAACAGCCAGTTTACAGGAGGAGGAGCAAGAAAGATGTGAGGAGACAGCCGTGGATTAGCTGATGTTGAAACACCTTGGTGTGCAGGGTCTTTCTCTTTAGGGATCTGATGTAGGGTAGTCAGTCTTCTGCGCTGTATGAAAGCTTGGCCTTCAGTTATTTAGTGTTTTTTTAAATTTAAATAAATGATTGGATTCAAAGGCTGATTTCTGCTGGTAGAACTTTCTACCTGCTGGTAGAACTTTCCTGCCTCCTCCCACCCACTGCAACCCACTGCTTTTGGGAGAGAGAGGACCCTCAGGAACAGCATGAAGGGAAGCTTGGGGTCTACAATGAAATAGGGGACTTGCCAAAAATTGCAGACACCTCCATCTATTCAAAGAAAATACAACAAAAAACTCATAAACTCCTATAGTCTCTTTTCTGAAGCCCTTCCCCTGAACCCCCAGAAGCCCTTCCCCTGAAACACCTCACTGCTTAGATATGTGGGGAGTGCATATCAAGATTTGATGATTTTTTAAAAATATATATTGGATACAATATAAAATGTATGGCCCAGGTATTCACAGTTGCCAGGTCTGGGCAGATCAGGCAGCTAGTTTCCTATCTTCCCCCCCAAGACGTGGCTACAGTGACCCATGCAATGGTCACTTCCAGGCTTGATTACTGTGAATTGCTTTATGCAGGCTTACCCCTGAGTCTGATCCGGAAGCTTCAGCTAGTGCAAAATGCGATGGCGTGCCTGCTGAATGTGACATCTGTGCAGGCACACATTCAGCTGGCTACTAATCTAGTATTGGATCCATTTCAAGGTGTTGGTATTGACCTTTAAAACCCTATATGGTCTGGGACTTACATATCTGAGGGACCCCCTCTCCCCATATGTTCCCCAGATTGCCTTATGCTTGCCAGACCAGCATTTGCTTGTTGTCCACACCCCAAAGGGCATCCACTTAGCCTTGACCAGGGTCAGGGCTTTTTCCACCATGACCCTGGCCTGGTGGAATGTGCTCCCATCTGAGATCAGGGCCCTGAGAGACTTACTACAGTTCTGCAGGACCTGTAAAATGGAGCTGTTCTGGCAGGCCTTTGGGTGAGGCAGCAGGCACTGAACTATTTGGCCTCCCTTGCTGAGCTCTCCATCTTTATATGGCCCAGATTATTTATACGTGCAACCTGTTTTCAATTATCGAACTATTTGGCCTCCCTCGCTGAACTCTCCATCTTTATATGGCCCAGATTAAGAAGATCTACAGTTCTGGGGCTATGGCCGAGCTGTTCCAGTCATTTAAGGCATTACATGTCTGTATTTATACGTGCAACCTGTTTTCAATTATGTGCCTTTGTTTAATTGTTTTACTTGATTATTATGACTGTTTTAATGATAGTAAGATTGTTTGTTGTGATCCACCCTGAGCCCACTTGCATCGAATCAAATCAAATAAATCAAATCAAATCAAATAAATCAAATAAATAGGGATAATTCTTAATGCATCTATTTCATTTGTGAAACATGATCAGGCAATTTGGACCAAGGGAGACATTTGGATGAGAAAAATACAGACCATTCTTAGAAACATGTCTCTCTTAAAATATGCTGAATTCATTGATACAAAAAAATCGGAATCTATTCAGGTGTCTAATTATAAACTGGGATTCGCAGCCTATAACCAGTCTCTACGGTCTCCCCCCACTTATATTGTATCCCTATCCCGATTTTGGCCTCTGGCCACAATACATTTGTACATTTGGACCAGGCTGCTCCCTCTAAGATTTGGAGTCTTGTGAGCAAAAATTCTTTGTGAGCTACTGGCACTAAAGTTGTGAGCGAGTGATTTGGCTACTGCATAAACTAGTTTGCTCTGGAGCCATCCTTCCTGAACTAAAATAAAAATGCATGAGCCGGAGGCTAAAAAACTGAGCTAGCTCACACTAAGTCAGCTTAGAAGGAATACTGTGCCCACAACAGTGTGGACTATAGGTGAGGATATGATGCACATCCAGTACCCAACATGGCCCATGAAGGACTGCTTCCACAGTGAATATAAATAACATAAAATTGTGTATATATTTTAAGCGAAACTTGGTGCTGCAAAAGTCATCAAATTCTAGACATTTATGACTGCAATATCATTACTTATCATCATGAAGACATGTATTTAGTGAACTCTTAGGACATCTCCTAACCTTTTCAAGAGAATGCGCTTTTTAACATCAACAAGGGCAAATGCCTCATGAAGGTCCAAAACATCAAGGGAATTCGCTCTATCTGGGGCCATCTAGGGCAATATGCTTTTTACATTAGCTCACTCAGACAAGGCCTTTGAACACATCTTTACAAAAATAGCTGCATATCGTAGCCTTCCATTAAGTTATTTTTAATAGAAAAGAAAATAATTTAAAACTCACTTATTTTGTTTATCCTATTAGCATATGACACTCATGTTTGAGAGACACTGTCACCTTGAAAACCACATTTCCCTCTGCAAGTTGTGTCTTTCCCTATTTAAAATGTTATGCTAAACTTAATTTACTGATTGTAAGGGGAGGGGAAGACACGTTCATATTCAATAAAGTATTTGAACTGAATTCACAATGAAGCTGCAAGATTGTACCTCACCTCCTCACATCTGAAACATGTACACCTTGCTACATGCAAACAAGCAATAATTCACAGTCTATCTATCACAATCAAGATGTAAAGTGTGTATTATTATGCCACATATGTGCATAAACACTTTATCTGTCTATTATCACTGCAGTCCTAAACAGAGTTACATGCTGTAAGTCCACTGAAGTCAATAGGCTTAGAAGTATGTGACACTGCTTAGGATGACCCAGTATGTCAAGTGTACTGATGCACAGCAGAGCATATACATGGTCCTCTGTCCACCATTATTCTAATTCATATATTTTGATGGATTTGCAGAAAGGCCCAGAAAGAAAGAGAATATTTAGCCAAGAATTCTGTTGATATTTTGATTCATGCCCTAGAAACACCCTCCTGAGACGCGCGACAGCGTCTTCACTAATATAGAGGGGCGGGGCCAGAACCACGGGGTGGACGGGGGCGGGCGGACTGAGGAGCCGGGAGAATAAAAGGGGGACAAAGAGGGGGCCGGGGAGGAGAGCAGCAGGCGGTGACTGAGAAAGAACAGAGAGACTACCACACAGAAGCTGAGAAAGAGAGTACAGGAAGGAGGGTGCAGTCACCATGTGCAGGCAGAGGGGCGCTGAGGGGTGCTCCTAACCCCGCCCCCTGCCAATCTGAGGCCACCTCTCCCCCGCTTTCTACCGACGCTATCTCTTTCCGTTCCGCCCACACACCCTCGTGCCTGGGAGTTATCACTGACCCACTATGGCCACCGGAGGCACCACCCCGACGGCCAAGGGGGAGCTTGACAATTACCAAACCCCAATACTGGTATGGTATTCTGATTTGGGATTTTCCAGAAGTCCTGATTTTTTTGGCTCCATTATACCTTATGGGGACCACTGTAGTCAATGGTTCCCATAGGGTATAATGGGAAATCAATCCAGGAGTATCAAGGGCTCTAGGAGGGTCTGTATTTTGAGGTAGAGGCACCAAATTTGCAGCATGGCTGCTGGTGCCTCTCCTCAAACCCCCAAGTTTCAAAAAGATTGGTCCAGGGCATCCAATTCTATGGGCCCCCAAAGAAAGTGCCCCCATCCTCCATTGGTTTCAATGGAGGGGGGAAGGCACTTAAAGGGATCATGGTCCCTTTAAATGCCCTCTCCAAGCCACAAGTGTAAACACCTTCTCCAAGCAGCAACTTTATCCAGAAGGCATTTAAAGGGACTGCGAGCCCTTTAATTGCCCTTTAACTGACTATCCATCAGTCTTGAAAAATCCTAAATATTTTTGGGATTTTGGCGGCTTGGCCATTTTGGATAGCTGAAAAAGAACCCAAATCCATATCCAGGTATATAGGCATTTTTGGCTATTTTTTCTGGCTCAGATATAGCCAAATGCACACCCCTAGTTCCTACCACTGATATCTGATCATTTGGCCGTTGGTCTAAATGGAGTTTATGTGCATACAACTATTCACATGTACCTTTTCTACATTTGTCATTTGGAAAGAGCCTGTTTTCATAAAAATTGCATATGTGTAGACTTTACTTAGAGGGGCTGCAGTGGCTCAGAGGTTAAGATGCTGAGCTGCAGACTGGAAGGTCTGTAGTTCGGCAGTTTGAGACCCTAGTACTGCATGATGGAGGGAGCTCCCATCTCTGGTCCCAGCTTTTGCCAACCTAGCAGTTCAAAAAGCAAGAAATTGCAAGTACATAAATAGGTACCACTTCAGTGGGATGGTAACAGCATTCCATGTACCTTGGCACTTAGTCATGCCAGCCGCATGACCATGGAAATGTCTTCGGACTGTGCTGGCTCTTCAGCATGAAAACAGAGATGAGCACCACCCCCTAGAGTCGGATTCAACTAGCTTTTGAGCAAGGGAAACCTTTACCTTTACACTTTACTTATATTTTCAACAGGACATGTAGGAATGTGGTCTTTAAACAGCAAGTGTTATCACAAATCCTTCCTTCCATGAATTCATTGAATGTATCAAAACAACCCTCTCAAGTCTTGCGTTGGGGGAAGGGTAAGGCAATACCCAGAAGAAGTGCTAACAAAGGCAGAATTTCCACACATATGGAAGATTCCTCAATTGTTAGACTGACTGCATAGGGTCCAGTTACATTATACCTTTTCCCTTACATCCCTGAATTGGGTGGCAGACACATTCCATTTCCTCTCAGGGACACAGAGGAGACTGGGACCTAAGTGTGCAAGGGAAGGGATTTTATTTACTTATTTATTTACATAATTTATACCTACCTGTCTGCCCTCATCAGGGTCACCAAGGTGGCTAACAGATTAAAAACATGCATAATAAAGACACATCTTTACATTAAAAAAACACATTATTAAAACCAAAGTTAAAATGCAAAGAGAAAAACACAAAAAACCCCACATGAACACATGAAACTGCCTTATAATGAATCAGACCCTTGGTCCATCAAGGTCAGTATTGTCTAATCAGATCAGCAGTGGCTCTCTAATGTCTCAGGCAGAGGTCTTTCACTTCACCTACTGCCAGATCATTTAACTAGAGATAACGGGTATTGAACCTGGAACCTTCTGCATTCCAAGCAGATGCTTTACCACTGAACCACAGCCCCTCTCTGATTAAAACAGGAGGGAGGGCAGGAATGAGGGATCACTGAGGGAATGCCTGATGAAGCAAAGAAGTCTTCACCCACTGGTGGAAGATAGCAAAAGAAGGGGATAGATGATTCTCCCTGGAGAAAGAATTCCAGAGTTTTGATATCACAACTGAGAAGGCCCTCTCTCAGATTGCTAGCCACCTAATCTTAGACGGCATGGGTACCCAAAGCAGGGCCTTAGAAGATCACCATAGATGATAGTAGTATGTTCATATGAACATTAGAACATAAGAAGAGCCCTACTGGATCAGACCATCTAGTCCAACATCCTGGCCAATTTATTATCAATCCCTTTCCTATTAATCCCTAACAGAGTTTGCCTTTTTCACCACTGTAGCCCACTGGGTTGACACTTTCATTGAGCTATCCACTACGACTCCACGATCTTTCCCCCACTCAGTCTCCACAAGTTCAGACCACATTAGCCTATACTTGAAGCTGGGATATTTTGTCCCAATGTGCATCACCTTACACTTACCAACACTGAAGTTCATTTGCCACATTGTTGCCCACTCACCCAGTTTGTGGAGCTTTTCCCAGTCAGCCTTGGTTTTTACCATCCTGAATAATTTTGTATCATCTGCAAACCTGGCCACTGCACTACTCACCCCAGTTCCAGATCACTGATGAATAAATTAAATAGTGCCAACCCCATTACTGATCCTTGTGGGACCTCACTGCTTACTTCGCTCCATTGTGAGAACTGTCCAATTATTCTTACTCTTTGCTCCCTGCCATATATAGGGTTGCCAGGTCTGCGTTGGAAAACACCTGGAGACTTTGGGGGTGGATCTGGGAAAGGGTGGGGTTTGGGGAGGGGAGGGGCTTCAGCATGGTGCAATGCCATAGAGTCCACCCTTCAAAACAGCCATGTTCTCCAGGGAAGCTGATCTCTGTCAGCTGGAGATCAGTTGCAAAAGCGGGAGATCTCCAAACCCCACCTGGTGGCTGGCAACCCTAGTCATATAGGACCAAGTGATTCTTCAGGCATGCCAGTTCAAACCATACAGGGCTTTAAAGGTCAACACTAGCACCATGAATTGTGCCCAGAAACACATGGGGAGCCAGTGTAGATGGGCCAAGACTGCAGAATCTCCAAAGCAAAACAAGAACTAATGATGATAATGTTAATCACAGCTAAATGTCTTAGCTCATCTCACTGGAAGTCTGCATCAATTCCATCGCTGCAAGAATGGGACTTGTAGTGATGGGATTTATTCATCCTGGATAAAATTACGTACCATTTGGATAAATTTAGAGATACCTCAGGCCAATTCAGTCTCCTAGAGAAATGGCAAGTCTAATGCTGATCTCTCAAATGATTGCTTTGTTTTAAGTAACAGCCATCTCTCTCTTCTCTGCTCACATTGAACAGATTGATATCTATTCCTTAGTCTAACACACTGTTCCACTACTGGTCTAAATCTGTGTTGTTAAAACTGAGTTTGAGCATCTTTAATTAACTAAGCAGAGAAGCGATCAACCACCTGAAAGCCCTAAGTTGAATTGGTAGAGGAGGAGGAGTGGGGAAACCCCCCCCCCAGAAAAAAATCATGGCGTATAAAGCGAAGGGCAGAGAGCTGGTTGATGCTGAAAATCAACATAGCTAAAGATGGTGTAGACCAGCTTACAGCGTAATTAAATAAACAGACCTTCAGAGTGTCCAAACGAACTTTTTCTTATGTAAACAATGTCTCTATGAAGAGATAAAATGGCACCGAAAAGGACTTCATCTTCAGGAATTGCCAGCTCACAGTCATCAAGACACAAGCTGGAAGTGCCTACTGATTTCCCAAACATGCTTTGCACCCTCTGCTGAACCAGATGACTAATCTCAACAGTAAATTTGATGATCTTCAGAAACAGCTGAAAGAAACAACTATCAAGACAGAAGAAACTCATAAAACGGTTGTACAAGTTGAAGCTAAGACAAATTTGATAAATCAGAGACTGGAGATGGTAGAAAAAGTGCGGATTTCCGATAAGGAGCAGCTATTATAACTTCAAATTGAGAAATCATTATATGTCTTGAGGTTCCAGGGTATCCCAGAACAAAAAGGGGAGAACTTAAAAGAGATATTAAGTGAAGCACTGGCACCAGTGACAGATTTGAAAGCGGAACTGATACAAAGCTATATGGATATGGTTTATCAAGCCTACCCAGATTTCATTAAGAAAAATAAACTGCCTGGTGAAGTATTTGTTAAGTTCTCCAAGAGATCAACAAGAGACGCAATCTTAAAAGCTACTAATGGGATAACCCTGAACATCCAAGATGAAGAAATCTAATACTAAAAGATATTCCACTTGAAATACGAAAGTGGAGGAGACAGTATAAGAATTTAACTTCTTTTTTACGCAAACAATCCATTCCCTACAGATAGATATTTCCAGAAGGACATATCTTCAACTACAAAGATAAGAAAGAGAAGATTGACTCTGTACAAAAAGCAAAGGCTTTTGTGGAGAAACATCAAAAAACAGCCAAAGAAAAAAGGAAAACAGAGAACACTAAACAAACTGAAGAAGAAAGTGAACATGAATCGGGAGGCAGTGGAAGTACAACTGAGAAATCCATAGAAGATTCTGATGATGAAAAAGGAATTGCTGCTCCGAAACTCCTCAAAGTTAGACTGAACTATGACATGAGCAAACTCAAGAAAAACAAGGAATATGCAAAATAATATGTAGTTTAACTCTGAAAGTCTTTTATCTGTTTGTCATATGAGAAACTGGCTTACATCTATTTTGGCTAAATATGTTTGCTTTAGTTTGACTCTATATTAATCTTAAACACTTATATTCCTCATATATTTTTTAATTTACTTTAAGGTTGGGAAATACAATAAGTTATTTATATAATTATGAAAGATGATCCTTGCTTTAGCTTTGTATTTTAGTTTTAGCCCCTGTTTCCCTTTCCTTGTAGGATGTGTAGTGGAAAAGAAATAAAAAAAATCTTAAAACAAAAATAAAAAATAAATCTGTATTGTTCAACAAACTTTTCAGCCCTGCACTTGTATTTCTAGTTTACTATGTTTAGTTGTTCACACTCAATTTTACTTCTGGTTTGTAACCTTATTATACTGTTCAATATTTCAATTCTGTATACTTGAATAATTGTACTCTGTTCTATTGAAAGATTGTAATATTATATGATTAAATAAAATATTTAAATTAAAAAAGAGACTGGAGTGATATGGTCCCTATGATCCTCTCCAGTCCACAGTCTGGCTGCAACATTCTGCACCAATTGAAGTTGCTGAACACTTTTCAACGGAAGTCCTACATAAAGCGCATTGCAGTGATCTAATCTAGATGTAACCAGGGCATGCAATACATTGGCCAGATCTTTTCTGTCCAGGAAAGGCTGCAACTGGCTAACGAGTGGAAGTTGGTAAAAGGCACTCTTGGCCACAGCTGTCACCTGCTTATCCAGCAGAAGCCCTGGGTCCCAGAGTATTCCAAAACTGTGGACCTGTTCCTTCAAGGGGGAATGCAACCTCATCCACAATGGATGACACTTTAAGTCCTGGGTCAGACCTTTCAATTACCAGTAAAAGTTCCATTTTGTCTGTATTCCCCCTCTTTTGAACTGCAGCACTGTGGGGTGCTATTTGTCCCCTTGGGAAGCCCTACATGTACCCCATCAATACATGTAGAATTCCCAACAGGGCAAATAACACCCCCTGGAGACATTTCAGATCAGGAAAATGGTGCAGGGTGGGAGCCTATGTCCATTTTCCCTGCATGCTGTGATCCCAATCCAAATCAGGTTCATGCATACCTGGGAGGCACAGACTCTGATCCAACCCAGGAAAAATGAATTGTGCCATTAGATGCGTGGACTCAAAGGTTTGTTTTATTACACCAAGCTACCTAATGTTTTTGTGCTGACTTTCTCTTGTTAAAACCTGCTCCTCCTAGTCTTTGGGTTTTAAAAACCTACTGTACAATGATGTAATTAAGTAGTATGGAATTGTACAAGCCATAAGAAGCCCTCTCTGGTTAAAACTGGCACTTCCCTTGTATCTTAATTTGACTACAAGACACACTGCCTATCATCTATGCATTTACTTGGCAAAATCTGGAGATTTAAATCTTCATATCTTACAGGCAGATTTAGCATTCCCCTGTGGCTGAGAAAACTACCTCAGCCAGAGAGAGAATACTTTTTTGCTGTTGTAAAAGGGGAAATGAGAAGCTTATTATATAACTGTCTTTATAATCTTGTTGGCTTTCATGAAGATTCACTTTTGGAAATGTCGTTGTTACTGCCACGGCAAGGACAAATACCTGCACTCTGCATAAAGTAGTGATTCATTATTAGGATGGCAGCAAAATGGAAACATATGCAGCTTTCAGAGTTAACTCACATATTCTGCCAGGATTTCAGCAATTGTACATAAGTGAGTCCTGGAGCTTTTCTTTCTACCAAATGACTGAACTCGTTGCTCATCAAGGGCAACAAGACGGAAAAAATTGCATCATAAGTAGCACTTGCATTTTTTAGACTGTATGCAATTAGATCATGCCATCTGCAGAAAACTGAAACTAAAACATTTCCTCTGGAAATCAAGAACCTTTCTGGGTACCAGCCCCTAAACTATACTTACAGTTCAATCCTAAGCAAAGTTACACCCTTTTACGCCCAATGACTTCAATGGACTGAGAAGGTTGTAACTGTTAGATTGCACTATTAGAAAACTACTTCACTATAAGGGTGATTCTCCCCCCCTTAAACATTAGGCAGACCCACAATGAAAAAAAAAGTCTGGCTTTCATCATTTCTGCATCCTTTGATCTCCATAATCAGCATCCCCATTCCCCCTAAGTAACATACACTTTACAGTAATAAGCAAATGGATGTAAGTCTGCTAGGAGCAAGTAATGGGCTTTAGGAAACAGAAAGCTCTTACTATTCTAGAACTCATTTTACAAAAACCCATACAGCGGTTTTCTGATCAAAATGAATGGAAGCTTGAATTGGTTTCCCAGGAACAGGACTACACCACTGAATTTCAGGACCAACTTGCAAATTTTTAATATTTATTTTCCCTTTAATCTGACCTCCCTGACAATTTCTCAACCCAGTTCTTTTTTTGTGTGGAAAAGCCACTCATGCTAGCATGCTGTCTGCTGTATCGTTTAATCTAACAGGAATTCTGTTAAACATTCCCAGTAAACGGCAACCCACTCCCACTATGCCAGTCAATTAGTTATTTTAACTACCTTCTAATGTTTGCCTCTGTTTTTTTCTTTCTAACTTGAACCTGGAAATCAAGCAAAAGACGGGATCATAAGTTAATTGCACGCTCCTTTTATACAGAGAAGAGGGTAACGTTCGTTTTTATTTCCTGCCTGGGAATTAAGATCACAGGGAGCGGCCCTCCTGACTGTGCCATGAAACAAAGAAGCAAATTTGCTGGGTACTTGAGAGAGGGTGTTTTCAGTGGTAGTCACACAATTATCGAACAGCCTCCTCAGGGAGGTGCATCTGGCCTACCTAATTTCCATCTTTTGGAGGCAGCTGAAGACAGTTTTATGTAGGAATTCATTTGACTAATTTACTAGCAGTCCTAAACTGGGCTTTTAAATATTGGCTTCTAATGGATTTAATGGGTTTTATTTTATGCATTTTATCGAAATGCTAAGCCACCTTAAGCTTCGTATGGGAAGAAAGACTGTTAATAAATGTTTTCAATAAATAAATATGGGGGAAAGAAAGTGCAATGCACTTGGTGATGCAGATGCAAGATAAATCCAGTTCTATAGATAACTTGGAGCAAAACAACAATGCCAGTCAGTAAGTGAAAGAACAGAAAGGTATAAAGTCGACTCATCTGATATTGAACTAAAACATCATTTAAAAATCAAAACATTATCTGTGCAGCAATATACCACAGACACATCTAAAGGTGGGATGATAAACAGTATGTACCTAGAGTACAGTTAGCCTCTCACTGTTCATGTTATGTTCCTGGAACAGGATAGGTGGAATCCATGAATACTGGAGTCAGGGGTAGACAGGGAGGCCAAACTAGCCCTGGAAAAGGTACCAGTACCCCATGGAGGAAGACCCAGACTGGGCAAGTCACATGGTGTGCATGACCTGGCTGCAGCATTGCTGGATGAGTTGTATAGCAGTAGCTGCTTTGCCATCTTGGCTTGGGAAAGTCACAATGCTGCAAACAGGTGCCGCAGCATGAGTTGCCTGGCTGACGTGGCAACTGGCGTGGGATGGGGGGACTTACCAGGAGCAGAAATGAGGCCCAGCTGATGTGCAGCAATGTGCCTATGCCACTGCCCATGGGACTTGGAAGTGGCAACATCAAGTCAGGGATGTCAGGATCGATGTTCTGATATTTGGGCAACAACTCTATGGTAAATTTGACTTCTACCATAGAGTTTTTGCCCAAATACCAGAGCATCACCTCAATGTCCCTGATGTGATGATGCCACTTCTGGCTCGCATGGGCAGTGACGTAGACATGTCACTGCACATTGGGTAGATCTCCCTCTTTTGGGGGTAAGTTCCCCCCACTGGCCATCTAATCAGTGGCAGAGCAGTGGGGCCTGGTAGTGGGGGGAGCCACTAGCAAATTTTACAGGCAGGTTGGAGGCCACTGTGCAAGTTGCCTGGCTGGATATGAAGAAGGAGCCACACACCCCATCTAGTATGCACACTTCCTTCCCATGTAGACACAATTCCGAGAAGCAGGTAATTATGTAGAGGCAGAGTGTGAAGCCTGCATGTTTGCTCCTGCTCTCCCTCTTCCAAGATATGGAGGGATCAGGTGCTCAGGACTAGCCACAGCACATGGCTGGGCTGCAGACCATGAAATTGTGAGTCATGAATTGTGCCCTTGTTAGCCGCCCTGAGCCCACTGGGAAGGGCGGGATACAAATATGAAAAATAAATAAATAAATAAATTGTGAGGGCCTATTACAGTAGATATAGCTTCTTAGAAAGGTCCTTAAAAGGAGTTTCTCTACACAATACGTTCCATACTTCGTTGCTGAACCTCACACATATGATGGAAGCCATCAGAAAAAGACAGTATATATACCATGAACCCCATGATATAAGATCTATATCCTCTCACTCCCTACACAGTTGATTTCTCATTATGGTTAAACATGGGGACAATGATGCTTGCATAACCCCTCAATAATCATTCCACGGAGACACTATTCTACCTTTTCAAGAAGAACTAAACTGAAAGTACCCTAAAAATTCAAATAAACAATGAGCTTCAGGTTCTGTGAGGAGCTCATACTCTGTCCTGTGTTTACAATAGGCCATGCAACATTTTTCTTTCTTTCTTTATTCTTTTCTTTAAAACATATACAGGACGGATTAGAGTGCAAACTTCAGTAACAAAACAAACAAACAAATAAAAAGGTCAAAGAGTTACCTACTCTGTCTAATCCACCCCTCCCTTCATTTGTCCACATGTTCTTCCATGGATATTTTTTTAATCTATATCTCAACAAGGATTATGAGGGGTGGATATTGTTGTTTTAAAGTGTATTGATGTCTAGCCATCAGCCAAAAGGAAGTCATGTCAACTCATTCTGGTTAAATGGATTGTGGCTAGCTATCAAAGGTCTATGGCCCTTCTGAACTCTTGTCCGTATTGTAGATTTCATTATTTTACTGCTTCTACTAACAAACTAGCTCATTGTATCAGGATTTGCTGCCTGCAGTGTTCAATTAAGAAAGCTGCCTCAAAACACTCTCTATTCCACTTTAACTGTGGAGAGACAGAAAGACACAAACTGCAAATGGCTGAAAGTGGGCTAATGAAAGCCTTCTTATTGTCCAGCACAAGGCCTTCTTCTTATGAAGGCCCAACAGGCTTTTTAAAATGTTAAGATCATTTTGGAACAGTAGAGTACTTAGCACAAATGACTGAAAACCAATTTCATAGTAATTAGCCACAGTTTTTTCTCCAGTATTTCAAACTTCAAGGACATATTGAAACATCGCAAAGAATTCTAACCTTGTTATTAAACACAGCACTTGAGTAATTCATACATATTTGTCTCAAGGCTTGTGTGTTGGTCCAGCCTTGGTTAAATAGAGAAACTTCACAGACTGCTTTCTGTTGATGACCCATGCTCTCTAGATGCTGTCATAAACTGAAAAAGGGCTCAGTAAATGTGTAAAAGGTACAAAAGTTCCCACTGATAGCCCTTCAACGTCCTTTCAATTCTTGCTCTTCATGTGATGAAGATCATTTTTCAGCCTCTTCTATTATCTCTGCACATTCTGTCCCAGGCTGAATTCCACAAATGCTAGATATCAACTACGCATGTATTATATTCATATATCCCTAAACTTTTATCTCCATTGAGTCAGTCACTAAGTCTTGTCACATCCCCATATGCACCATCCTCTTTGTCACACTCAACAACAACTCGCCTTCAGGCTCTAGTGATCTGCTTTGAATACTGCAACCTTTGTACCTCAACCCCTCATGTCCCCCCAAAATTCCACTGCCAGTTCTAGTTCCTTTCTTCCTAGCCATGAAGTTAACAACATAAATCACATGACTGTAAGTATCTCCATTGATAACAATATTTACTTTGCATATATTATCAAGGAGCCAAAGTTTTTATGAATAAGGATTTAGCAAAGCACGACATGACAAACATAGTTTCTTGGAGCTAGTAAGATGCCTCACAGTGGGTTCTGGCCACTCTAGAAGTCCCAAAATATTTCCTGTATTTTTTTCCTTCCAGATATAACCATCACAAGGAAAAAAGAAGTCAAAACGTAACATGCAACATCGATTCTTCCTTATTCAGCTCAATATCTAGATTTCTAACTCATTTACTGTTTGCCTGACAAAACCCACTTTGGGATTAAATTTATTCCCTCCCCTCCCCTTTACTCCAACATGAAAAAATAAAGCAGACATAAAATCTTACTTTGGTGTTTTTCAGTTCTGCTGCCGCCCAGATGTCTTACCTAAAAAGGAGAACAATTCAAGGAAATAATTCAGAATTTGCATGAACATGATAAACATATCAAAAAGTGTCCTCTTTCACTTTATCCTACAAAATCTATAAAGTACATGACAGAATAATATTGTAGTTCTAAAGTTCTCTTCAGAGTTTGCTCCAAGGATGCATCTCCATTTTGTAGAGTGAGTTCCACTAGGAAATTCCCTTTAATATGATGACCACATAGTGTGGGAAGGGGGGGGAGAAGGAGCTCCTGCCTTCCCCCTGTGCAATTTTCCTAACAAGAAACTGTGTTATGGGGGCATGTTGGCAAATAGTGCTTCCCAGCACCATTTCATTGGCATGAGGCGAAGACAGGAGGCCCTCTTCCACCACGCTTTAGTGGTCCCAACCAGAATTGGGGCCCCATGACAGTGTTAAATGGCATTTCCCAGTGGAAACTCACTATACAAAATGGAGGCACATTTCTGGAGTGAAATTAGGGAAACTATCTTGTCTCATTTGACTCAGGGATCTCAGCAGTTACAAAATCTACTTCTCCTACTCAGCCCCTCTTACTGATGTTTGAATATTTCAGTCAGTGTCAGAAGTGTCAACTCAACAACAAAAATTTCTTAGCACGTCACTGTATAAATGTTAAGATGAATACAGAACCATGCTTATTTATTATGATAAAGTTTCACTATTTGATTGTGAATATTAAAAAAGACACTCCATGTTTTGACATACTTATCTAAAGTTTTCATTTAATTCATGCTTCTGGAGCACTATTTTCTGCCTTATTCTACAGTACAGATAGAGAAATTAAGCATAACAAAGGAATCCTTCTAGCTGCTTAAAGAGGTTATTTTGTGATAAGTAGAATAGATTTGTGTTCAAAGCTAGAAAGGAATAAATTAGACTGTTAGTAAAACAAAATGTTTTTTTGAAAAAAGTCTGACCCAAAAGTTGCTGAAGGTTTCTACAGCTTGATATTCCATTTTGGCTTGGTGATCTTACAGACAAAAAATGACATCCATTAGTGTAGTTGCTTATACATCATTGCTAAGGTTGGAGGCAGTTGCCAGGTGAAAACAGCTTGCATTAACCTGCCCGAAGTATAAAAATGTGGTGATAGCACTGGCTGTTAAAATGACAGTCTTCTGCAAAATTGGAAGATTAGGGCATCTTATTTTTTCCTCAATTGCCTCTTAGCTACAGCAATGTGACTGGGATATTTGATGCTTTTTTTGCGTAGAACCCACACACTAGTCCTGTTTTGTTTTGTTTACTCTGATGTACAAACCTGCTAAAACAAAACAGTGTACCTAACTCAATAAGGACCATATAATTAAATAAAGCTGTCAGGCTTTAAAGGATGTGAATACAAGCAAGTTACCCAGAAAGAATATTAGAAAAAAGAGGTCACAAATTTTGATTACTGCCCCATTATAATTTGCAGCTGTCACGGACTCCCTTTTTAGAACTGGGAATGAAATGGCATCGCATTCACTGTCCCATGCTTTGGAGCAGCAGAAGCAGAGTGATAATCTCTAGAGGAGGGAAGAGGAGTTTCTTGGCCTGCATGGTATGCAAAATCCTCATCTCCCTCCACAAAGTGAAAAGTATGAAAAGGAGGATCTTATGTAGCACTGAGAACAGACAGGAGCTATCTCCTAAGAGGCAGGGGACAGATGATCAGTGAAGGCTGGCATGGATTGCCTCTTTAATTATCTAGACCATTTTCCAGTGGGCTGATGTCTTAGAGGGCTATGCAGCACCTCCTTGCAAAGAGGGTTCCTCTTAATGTGGAGAGGAAGATGCCACCATGTTCATGCTTGGACTTCTGTCTTTGCCAAGAGATGACAAGGGCCTCTGCCTCTTTTGCCACACACAGTCTTGCTGCTGCCACCATGCAGAACCTGGGTCTTCATGAGAAGGACAGAGCAGATGCTGTGCCTTCCTTACCTCAAGAACTGCAGCCTCTGCACCTCTTTATGTATCTACCATGACTGGCCTACAGAATTATAAAACTGGACCAAAGCTGATACCATGTGGTGTGAACCGTTTAAATGTCCTAATCCACCCTATCTCCCAATGTCCCCAATCTACTTGCTTATTAAAGTAAAGGTAAAGGTTCCCTTGCTCGAAAGCCAGTCGAATCCGACTCTAGGGTTGCGGTGCTCATCTCCGTTTCAAAGCCGAATAGCCAGCGCTGTCTGAAGACGTTTCCGTGGTCATGTGGCTGGCATGACTAAACACCAAGGCGCATGGAACGCTGTTACCTTCCCACTGAAGTGGTACCTATTTATCTACTTGCAATTTCTTGCTTTTGAACTCGCTTATTAGGATATTCTATTTGCAGGACCTAAACCATGGTACTCACATTATTACTCCAGTGGGATGAGAGCCACTGCAGCACTACCGCTTTCCAAGTCACAACAGCATGGGAGGAAGCTGTGCTACAGATCCTCACACTGCCACCGTTAACCATCCATAACCATAGACTGAGTGCCCAGCTTCTGCTGAAGCTCTGAGAGTTTTTGGAGTGGCAAAGCTTTGGGAAGGAAGCAATACAGAAGCAAAGGCACAGGTAGGTGAGGCAAGGCAAGGATAAGATGGAGGTATTTGCTGCAGAAGGCAGAGTGACTCTACTACAGGCAGTAGCAGGGGTGCGCCTGACAGAGGTAGTTGTTCCAATCAAACATATATGTCTCAGACAGGACCAAACCTTGTCACACAAGCTCCCTGGCCTATTAAGTAAGGATGCGCATTAATTTAATAATGAAAAATGAAATTTTTAAATCTGACAGTGGACTGGTAGATTGCAGGAGTCTCTCAATACACTGCAGGGCAGGGTCATTTAGAAAACTCTGACCTGCCAGGCAGCTGTTAATAGCAGGATTGTCAAGGTTTGTTTTTCCTCTGAGATCCATGGGATAGTGCACTTTGCCTACTCTTGCCCTGCAGATGATTATGGGTTCTATTCATGTATCCATTTCATACTGTTGACTTCGCAGGGAGAGAAGAAGTTTGCATATAATCCTGTATGATTATGGTATGGGGGGGTGTTTAACCCACCGATAGTGGATGTCTACTTCCTTGCAAAAGGCTGGGGTTTTGTTTCCCTTCTGAAACTTATTTTTTATGATTGAATATGTTCACTTATTTATTTAGAAAATGTTTGTCCTGCCTCTCCAGAGCACCTGACCAAAGCAGTTTACAAAATAAAACATTATGAAAGAATAAAAAGTTAATTGAAACTCACCATTAAAAACAAACATCTAGAACACAAAAAGTTTGCCATGATTTTTGGCCTGTTTGGGGTCCATGAACCAAAGTTTGTGAACTGAAAAACCAGGACAAACTACCATGAATTTTGGCACAATTCATGGTGGCTCATGATGATTTGTGAAGAGAAGAAACAGCTGAGGGGCTGGGAGCTCCCCGCCACTCAGCTGTTTGGTTTAAATAGCTCAGAGCTAATTAAATCCTGCTTTCAGCTTCCCATGGCTTTTAACTGGAACAGAAAGCAGGGTTTAAATGGCTCAGAGCCATTTAAACCACTGCTGCTTTCTGCTGCCTGTGGCTTTCTGCTCCTTGTGGGGTTTAAATGGCCCTGCTTTCTGCTCCTCACAAAAAGCCGCAGGGAGCAGAAAGGAGGGTTTAAATGTAAGGGGCAAAGTGCCTTCCCGGGGACACTTCATCCCCACCTTTCTGCTGGCTGCGTTTCACCACAGCCAGCAGAAAGGTGGGAGGAAAGTCCCTTCCAGAGTGGTGTTTCCCCACCATGCAGCTGTTTTTCGTGCTGTTTTGACTTGCCCCGGCCAGCAGAAAGGTGGGAGGGAAGTCCCTTTCCTGGGAATCCATTTTCTGCTGACTGCTGTTTTTCGGGCTGTCTTCTGCAGTCCTTTTAAAGTTTAAAGGGACGGCATAAGACCATCCAAAATAGCTGCACAACAAGTGGTGCCTCCCCACCATGCAGCTGTTTTTCGTGCTGTTTTTCAATCCCTTTAAACTTCAAAGGTTCCACACAAAACAGCTTGAAACAGCTGAGTAAAGGGGAGCAATCTGCTTTTCGGGATTTCTGCAAACCATGTTTAAAGGAACTATGGTCCCTTTCAGTGGGGTTTGCAAGGCCACAGACTGGTTCAGCTCATAAATGAGCCTCCCAGTTCAGTTTGGTTTGGGGTTCAGTTCGTGGTTCAGCCACAAACCATGAACCGAACTGCATTTTCCCAATTCATGCCCATCCCTATGAAAAATATGGATAATTGAGCAGCTTAAGATAAATAGTTTTCAGGCTAAAAACACACTATGCAAATAGGGTTAAAATACTAGCTCTATACAAATGGGGTTAAAATACTAGTTAAAATGAAAAACCTGAGTAAACAGAAATGTTTTGGCCTGGCACCTAAAAGAGAGTAACATACTCACCAGGCAAGCCTTAAGGGGAAGGTCATTCTACAGGCAAAGTGCCACTACTGAAAGAGCCTTTCTTTTGGTTGCTGCCTCTGAAGGTGAGGCTTGTGAGGCAGATCTTAACTGGTGGGCTGGACAATATGGGAGGAGGCAGTCCTTCAAGTACCCTGGCATTCACCTGTTTAGGGTCTTAAATATAAGAACCAGTGTATATTTTTCAGCACTGAGGAGATACAGTTCTTGTATACAACTTTGACAATAGCCTGACTGCTGCATTTTAGATGAGCGGAAGTTTCCAGGCAGTTTACAAAAGCCACCCTGCATCAATAAAATTATAGTATATATGTGATCACAGCATGGATCACTGTGGCAAGATCATGCTTTGATTAGTTACTTGTTATGGATCTAGTAACTCTTCATGTGACAAAGATGAGAAAATGGTTCTCTATTACATTTCATCATTAATCTTTCTTTAATCTTCTTTCCCATCCTTTTTTTTTTACCTCTCCAAAACAGATTTCCTCTGGTAGAACTAAGTATGCTTCAAGTGAAATAATGAAATAGATCCTTTGAATGCAACAGAGCAGTCCCTTAATTACCTGGTGTCACCATCATAACAGGCATTCTTCTAAAGGCAGTAGTTTACAATGGTAGTGTGGCTGCCGTGGGGGAAATTTGCATAGTATTAACAATAAGTCTTCATGCTATCATTTTACTTGTAAAATTTGTCTGTCTTGTTTACTGTCAAAGGAGGCTCACTAGATCAAATTATGGAGGCAAAGGCTGCTGGCAAGCAGGTTTTTTCCATGTAGCAAGACTAAAAGAGCATGATTGTAATCTCAGTCGGAACTCACCATACGTACACTCAGATGATATATTAAAGGCTTGTAACATTTCTGTCACACACAAATATTACAGGAGATGGATTTAGTGAGTTGCAAATACTATGCTGTCAACCAAAGCTCACCGTAATAACGGGAAGGTATACAATTGCAGGAAACCTAAAACCAAACATTTCATGAAGGAGCTGTAATGTACATGTAGCTGATGGGAGAACTGTATCTCTTCTCTTTGACTGCATCCTGCTATTGCTTGCACATTCCAGTTGCTCATGCTACTGCCATGCTCTTACTAGGCACATGGCAAAACCTACTGAAGAGAACCATCTCTTGGAAACACCTGCTGTATGTTCCACCCAAACTCAGAGGGAAGCATTGAAGTTGCAAGGTGGCAAAAGCCCATGGCTGCTCTTCTGTCATGGAGGCTTATGTCTGTAAACATAGCTTTGACTGACACATTATTTCCTCTGTGCACCCCAATCTATTTTCTGGCTCACTAAGCTTATAAAACTCTGCATAAATTCTCCCTCTCAGCCTTTCGTGTAATCCTATGAACACATTGTCTTACTGTTCAATCCTTCAACCAGCAAGTGCCAGCTGTTGGGGTCTGGAAACAATTTTATTTATGTTGGGGCAGAGGAAGAATGTTGATGATCATGAAGCTGTGAAAACTGCAAGATGTTGTGGTGGTACAGAAGGGTTCTGAGTTAGGATGTTTGACTTCAGTAAGAGAAATTATTAGGGATTCTGTCAATCAGCATGCAGTCAAACTCCCTTTAAATCTGTTCACCAAGGAGGGATGAAACCAGTTATGCACACAGTCTGTAAAGCTAATCCAGTTTTGATCGTTATGCTTATGCCTTAAAGGGGTCCTACTAACAACATAAAACAACCCGAATGAAAATAAATTCATGATTCTTAATACATTCAGTCACATTGAAACCAGCATATTTTATCCTTTTTTTACAAAGGTGAAAGAAATAAATCCCTGTACACAGAACCTTTCATGTTCTCTCTCCACAATCATTTTGAACTCTCCCCCCAAAAGAAATGAAATGTATTGTTTAAATTATTGCAGGTAGTGGATTTAAACTAGTATTACCAGTCTCCAGGTGGTGGCTGGAAATCTTCCAGAATTACAACTGGTCTCTTGGTTACAGAGATCTGTTCCCCTGAAGAAAATGGCTGCTTTGGAAGGTGGACTCTGTGGCATTATACCCCAAACAAGGTCCTTGCCCTGTCCAAGCCCTGTACTCCCCAGGCTCCACCCCGAAAATCTCCTGGAATTTCCCAACCCAGAGCTAGCAACCCCAGTCCACTACCTTCTAAAAGTAGTGGCTAATTAAAATACTTACATATGTCCTAATCGAGCAAGGGGAGAGAAACACATGGAAGCCACTTCTGTGTGGTGATTTCTCTTGGAAGAAATGTGAAGAGACTAGAAGCAGATGCAAAATGTGACGTCAATGTTGCGGTGAGCACTTAGCTATGCAGCATCCAATGTGGTGCACATTTAGGTAATATAAGGAGCACTGAGTCATGCACTATAAAGTACACCTTCAGTTACTGTCTTAGGATGAACCCTGAACACATACACCTTTTTTGTATCATGTGATGGACTGTCAAGCATTAATGCCTAGCAGAGTCTGAGAACCTTTGAGTGATAGGCTGTTCAAATGAAATTCTGTGGACAGTGCCAGTTAAGAAATGTCTGTTGGGAACTGACAGTTGAAGAGGAGACAGTTTAGCCTTGACTGTGGACAGGGAAAGTGGTAGAAGGAGTGGGTGGATCAACGAGGATCCCCATTCAAGCCAAAAATGGATAGAGCTTCTAGTGAACGGAAGTAATCCCTGCCCAGTGAAAAGGGAGATCTCGCTAAAGAGAGGAGTGATCCCTTGGTCTGTACATATAGAAGGATTTGGGGAGCTTGGCTGTACATGTCTTCTAAAAGTGAAGTGTCAGTGAAACTCAGCAACCTATGCTTGTGAGTTAAAGCGGAAACTGAAAAGAAAGCCTCTCCTCAAATTTCAAAGACCTTGTTGAAAAGCAAAAACACTTACTTCTTGGCAACATATTAGCTAGATTTTGTGTGATTACAAAATTACCTCAGATTTTATTATTGGTTCACCTCATACATCCTACCTCTGATTCCACCTGACCATTTCTTTTCTAAGTTAAGTAAAACATTTTGTTTATTTTGAACTTTCAAAAGTCTTTTATGTATCATTTTAGAAGTTGAATATAAAAAGGTGATTCTTCCCTCAAGACCCTGACCAGCATCAAAATATGTAATAATGTGACAGGGTGGGACAACCATCGACCTATTTTTATTCCTGACACCTTCAACAGCATTCTCAAACAGGCATGCCACCTTTTTAATAGCCAATGGAGTATCTGAGCATCTCCAGCCAGAGCAGCTTACAGAGCTCTAAACTATGAATGGCCTTAGGTCAGTTTTCACAACTCCAAAAAATATATATATACATCATTCAGCGCTGAATCAGACTCAAGTATCCTAAACTCAAACTACTGTACTATAGTGATTCTCTTTATTCCACTGCATTCCTCTCCCCAATGTGCCTGATGTGAAAGATAATGACAGAAGTGACACATATAAAAAATCACCCTCCTTCCACTCTCACACACAGTTTTATTAGCCTCAGATCAGGGATAATCTAATCAAGTTCAATAGGACTACTTTAGAGAAAACCATTTTAAGACTGCATCCCAGGATATTTGTTTTCAGAGATGTAATTAAAAGATGTACCTGCACAGGGAAATTCTATATTGAACACAGTGCATGAAAAGTTTAGATTAAAAAATGTAAATGAGAACTCTAAAGGAATCCCCTTGTGAATGGTGTCAGGGGAATGTGTATAGTATTTTATTTCTTAAGCCATTAAATGTCAGGAGTAAGTGCTGACCCATTTTTTTTTTTGTTGTTCCCCAAATAATGTTTCCTTGGAGAACTGCAAAGACAGACACCGTCCCATTTTCCATGTATTATTAACCTACTAGTACAAAAGTGAAAATATATATTAGCTTTTCTGGTGTTTCTCCCCTTCATGTTATCTGAAACAAGTGCAATTTAAATACAGTACAGAAGGGTGCCTCACAGCTATGTCATGCACTACTAGGCAGTGGCCTATGAATGTGGTAGTTCTGAAGAAGAGCACAAGCTCTTTCTTCTCTCCCTGCTTGCCAGTTCTTTCCTTTTCCTACAATTTATTTATTTATTATTTAGATTTTTATCCCGCCCTTCCGGCCAAGGCCAGCTCAGGGCGGCTGACAAAACAGATAAAATTCCAGCGATACCTATACATACAAAAATTATTAATATAAATACAATGTTGAGATACAATGTTAAAACCAAACATTAATGTCAGCTGCATTGGTCTGCTTCTGATGTCTTGGGGGGTTGGCTAGGCAGAAATTAAAGAGTCCAGCGGATCAGGGCTCTTCCACCATAGAATATCAACTGTTGTTACTAATAGCTGTGGTGGTCATGATGGTAGTAATAGTGGTTTTGGTGGCTCCAAAAGCCTGGCAGAAGAGCTACATTTTACAGGCCCTGTGGAACTGTAAAAGGACCCACAGGGCCCTGATCTCCTCTGGGAGCTTGTTCCACCAGAGTGGAGCCGCCACTGAAAAGGCCCTGGCCCTAGTTGTCGCCAGTCTAGCCTTGTTAATACTCAGGAGAGCCAGTCGATTCTGGATCCCTGATTGCAGCACTCTCTGGGGAACACAGGGCTATTTTTGGGCAGGAATGCATAGGAACAGAGTTCCGTCCGGCTCCCAAGTTGGCCACACCCAGCAGGAACTCATTAGCATAACTGGCCACACCCAGCAGTAGAAACTCATTAGAATTGGCTACATTAGGGGTGTGTGGCCTAACATGCAAAGGAGTTCATGCTACAAAAAAAAGCCCTGGGTTTTGACAATAAATAAGGTAAACAGAATAAGAAGCAAAAGGTGGGTGTGGCTGAATGACCACACTTCTGGTAACATGGGAATGTGGCCTAATATGCTAATGAGCGGTGCGATCAGAGGTGTGGCCTAATATGCTAATGAGTTTCTGCTGCTGGGTGTGGCTTATTATGCTAATGAGTTCCTGCTGGACTTTTTCTACAAAAAAAGCCCTGGGGGTACATATGGGGAAAGGTGGTCCCTCAGGTATGTAGGTCCCTGGCCATAAAGGGCTTTAAAGGTAAGAACCAGCACCTTGAAGCAGATCCAGTATGCTATAGGCAGCCAGTGCAGTGTCTTTAGCGCAGGCTGGATGTGCTCCTGAATAGGGAGTCCCATCAACAGACTGGCCATGGCATTCTGCACCAGCAGCAGCTTCTGGATTTGCAACAAGGGCAGCCCCATGTAGAGGGTGTTACAGTAATCCAGTCTCGAGGTGACAATTGCATGGATCACTGTTGCCAAGTCTCTGCATTCAAGGAAGGGAACCAACTGCCTAATCAGCCGAAGGTGGTAAAAGGCTGACTTCGCAGTGGCTGCTACCTGGGCCTCCATTGTTAGGCATCCAGGAGCACTCCCAGACTCCTAACCTCCAGCGCTGGTACCAATGGCACCCCATCGAAGGTTGGAAGTGGTATCCCTACCCTCAGGCCGCAGTGGCTCAGGCATAGGACCTCCGTCTTCACTGGATTCAATTTCAGCTGGCTCAGCCTAAGCCAACCAACCATGGCTTGTAACGCCCAGTCTAGATATCCTGATTTGGAGTCGGACTGGCCGTCCATAAACAGAGAGAGCTGGGTGACATCCGCATACTGGTGACTACCCAGTCCGTGCCTCCAGGCAATCTGGGCAAGAGGGCGCATATAGATGTTAAAAAGCATTGGGGATGGCACTCCCCCTTGGGGCACTCCTCATTCCTTTTTTTTAATGGCTCCCCATAGGGGATTTATTATTTGCATTTACTAAAAACTACAACAAAATTAGGGAGGGAATCTACACCCTATAGGAGAAAGAAAAGAAAACCCACTAAAAACCCAAGGGTTGGAGGTCACATCTGGGGATGACTTCAGCCACAGAAAACCACAGCTATGCTCAGTAAATATGGGCTTGTATCCACTGGAGTATTTCCATGGACAGTAGGATTTCCACATGGCTCCTTTGCCTCCCAGTGCAGCTCAAAGTGTCCCCTCATTCTGTTCCTGGGTCCTCTGCCACTCAGAATAAGTGTTTTAGGGAGCATTTTGGGCTTTAGTAGGAGTCGCAGGGGTCATTTCCTGCAGGAGCGCACAGGAGCGGAGCTCTGGCAGTAAAGAGCCCAGGGGGCGGGCACATGCAACAAGCCCCACCTCTTGCTCCCAGCAGCCCTCAGTCAGAGCAAGAAGCAGCCAGGTAAGTTGCAGAGCCCCCCCCCGGCCCGCCAGTCCAAAACAGTCCAGTGACACCTTTATGACCAAGTTTTATTCAGGTACAAGCTCTCCCTCTTCTGCGAGGACAGATCTGCACGTTCCACCCCCCCCCAGTAGCTAGCAATCCAAAACAGTCCAGTGGAGCCTGAGTGGTGGGTGTTGCCTTCTGACACACCTACGGTGATGCAAATAAGTTATATTAATGTTATGCTAATGAGCTCCTGCTCTTCTTTTTCTACGAAATGACCCCTGAGGAGTCGTAGTGAAAAAAGTCACACTCCATAAGTGTAAATCGTTTCATCAGCAGAAAGAGAGCAGTGGATCCAAGCCAGTGTTTGGACAGACGAGCTAACTATCTGACTTGGTAAGAACTTTTTGCTTTTATAAACACTCTGTTTTCACTGTCTTCTATTTTGCGTCAAGTTGGAGACCAAGTAGAAAATACTTTGAATTCAGGGAAAATACAATTTAAAAAATGTTTCTATGCTCTTGCTAGGTTTGGTTCTCAATGTTAGGGGTTTGTCAATAGTTTTTTAATGATTAATATTCTTATTATGTTTTACTTTGTAAACGGTCTCACTGAGGTTTTCTGGAGAAGTGGCACAGACATTTGAAAATAAATCAATAATATATAAAAAGCCATAGGTTTTCAGTCTTCCAACTTAGAATTTAGTCACACACATTTCAGTTCTACAAAAATGGCAAATTTCTGCATGTTTCAGTTTCTACCTTAATTATTGCAGAGATTACCAGAAACAATTAATGCTTTTGGAACTTCCTTCCCTTGGAAACTTAATTTTGTTATAGACCTGTATCCTGTAAACTCTGACCTGATCCATACATTCACTGAGAAACAAACACTAAAATAGTGAAGTAAAAAAATGGCACAAACTGGTAATTGTTTGGCCCTCATTGACATCACCCACTTTAAAAACAGGGGGAATCTTACAAACAAAAGTCTCTGCTCAACTGGTTGTTCACATAAAGGTCCTCCAAATGGCTATTTCCAAGAGAATGTATTCACTAGAGCTCTGTCAATGAATTTGTTAAATGGCTTTCCCCCCCTTTTTCTACCCTATTTTAGGATTTTGCACTAAAACCAGATCAATAACCAATTATTTTATAAGTGCAAAAAGAGATCTGATTAATGATGAGTAGCTAGCCTCTTCAAGTAAATTGCCCTAGTAACATGCACTTCCCCCTTTAGGTCTCTCTCCAGAAGCAAAGATGAGGCAAGATCACATGGATGCATGACAGAAAATATTATATGCAACCTTTATGCGGAGTATCCCTAGTTCTCACTTAGTACCGTAAACAAACACACCTCACATAAACCATATATTCAAATTAACATGTATTTATTTCCCACAGTCAATAGAACTAAAGCCTTTTGAACCTTACAACATAGTTTTAATGGTTTATAGGTTGACCAATCCCTCATAACCATTAATGATATAATTTATTACTTTGATTTAGAGCTTTTTTGCTTATTGTATGTGTATGTGGAGATAAGGTTTTCACAAAGTGTTTGAGTGCAACTTTTCAGCCATTTCTACTAGAGTATTTATTTATTTAATTTATTTAGAACATTTTTATGCTGCTTCTTCAGGAACCTGTTGGATAGATAGTGCAGATTGGGTAGATTATGACCTCTTGTGATGGATGCTGTATCAGATGAACACTCCCATCAAACAATCAGATTTTCCCTCCAACCTCCCTATGAATTTTCAGTTCCCCATCTCTACCCTAAGTCTGTTATTTGCAGAGGCCACAACACACTTGCTCTGCTCCAGACAGGGCTTATCAGACCCCTTTTCTCTTCAGAGTCTCTCACTAGGAGTTTTCTTTTAACTCTTCTCCCTAGCTCCAACTCCAGCTGATCCAGACCAGCTCCTTTCCACTTGAATTTTATAAACAGCTCAGTGTTCCATTCCAAGGTAAGCAGATTACACCCAATGAGAAGGAGCTCTGTGAGCTGTCAATCATTTTTTTGGTAGCTCACCCCTTATCAAGTAGCATTGCTTAAAAGCCTGCAATTGCTTGCTGTCCATCACAGATACCTTCTTTGGCAGTCTCTTGCTATAAGAGCAGAGTAGAAGTAGGCTTCCTAATTATCCAGGTCCAGTGGGGAATTCCCCAGGCCCAATCTCCCACCCTCAGGAAATAAGAGGTACAATATATAAAAATGGCCTTGATAGTGATGCTCTAGAAATTTCCCCTAGTTTCTATGGTGACATCACATCCTCCCCAAACCTCCCCGCCCAGTCTCCTAGTTAGGGCTGCCAAATGGGGCGGCGGGGGGGAAACCCCTGCTTTGGAGGCCTGATTTCCGCCGCGGTGGAATCGGGACCTGGGGGGAACTCCGCCCCCTGAAGCACAGTGTGGCTGCGTCACCGGAGGTGACACAGCCACGTTGCTCATGTTTGGGGCGTGGCCCAGATCGTCGGAGGGAAAACTCTATGGTTTTCCCTCTGACAATCTGGGCCACGCCCTCAACGTGAGCAACATAGCACGTCACTTCTTGTGATGTGCTGGCGGCGCGCGCGTGCTTTGCGCGCACGCAATGCCAAGGAGCTCCCGGAGCCCGGCGAGGATCCCCCGCTCCCAAGGTAAGAAGACTTGGCAACCCTACTCCTAGTATTTGCCTAGGCAATATTGAGAACCCTAAGGAGAAGGCTGAAATTTGGCACATTTTCTGTGTTCTGGATTATGACTTTTCTTGGATGCCAACACTTTGACTACCATGGAGGCAAGGAATTTAAGGTAAAATTTTGGAGCAGAAACTGTATATTTGATAAGAAATCTCAGCCAGAGAGCAAAGGAGGTACTGGGAAAGATTTTAAGGCAGTGTCTGCCTCTCTGCTGAGCTTAGTGTAACCTATTCTTTTGTATATATGTAACCTAGACTACATATACCTGTGTATGTCAGGGGACTGTGGATGCAAGAAGATCATGGGTATACCTCCCCTTTCAACAAACAGGGTTGACAGGTGCCCCGCCCCAAAGCCTGAGGAGGGGACAGTTTGGGGAGGGGACAGACCTCAACAGGATATAATACCAGAGAGTCTACCCTCCAAAGAAACCATTTTGTCTGGAGAAACTGATCTCTGTACTTTGGAGATGAGTTGTAATTTGTTATGTATTGGGATTGAATCATCCCTGATTGAATCACCCCAGAGACTGGCTGAGCTTGGAGCGCAACAACAATAGCCTGCCAGGATTCTGAAAGTAACCAATCTAGTAGTAGTGTTATGTAAATAGCCTATCACTGGGAGTGGGGTGTGTTTGGGTGTGGCAATTGCATGCTATTTAACAGAGCTGAGGCTCAGGAGTCTTGTCTTGCTGTTGCTGAAATCACAAATAAAGTTGAGCTGATCACTAGACACGAGCCTGCTAATCCATGGAACCCACTATTTAACAAATTGCAGGAGATTTCCATACCCAATCTGAAAGTTGACAAACCTAGATTCCACTGACTAGCAACAGTAGCATGCCTCTCATGGTCATGCCCTATATCCTGAGGTTTGGGACATGGGGTGAGTTCTCTGAGTGCTTCACAGTGTCTTAGGTGGGCCAAGGGAATGAGGGGGCTGGTTCCAGTGGCTGGTGGGAATCAAGGCTGCACTTTGCTGCTAGGACCCAGCAACATCCACCCCACCTTTCTGCTGGGTGGCGGTCCAGAAGCAGCCAGGATAGGGGCCAGAGAAAGCAACCCCACCCTCCTGGGTGAGGAGCCAAGGCCACAGGCCAAACTGTCCAACTGAGGAAAGGGTGGTGCCAGGAGGCACGAGGAGCAATCTCTCACAAAAGAGAAGTGGACATCCAAGGATGAGGCTTGACTTTCTTATACAGGACTATTTAAGCAAGAGAGGGGATAGGCCAAGGACAATATGCTGGACCTCCCTTCCTGAAGGCACAAGGAAGAAGGCAGGAGAAGAGTTGGGTGCTGTAAGTCCCCTCCCATCTCAACTCAGGGAAGCAGTAGGGAAACAGTAGTTCATCTCCCTTATACATAAAAGCTGAATGGTGGTGGCACTTCTCTAGAACATTCCACACGCTCCGGAATTGGCTGGCGCCCTGGTGTGTCACTCAGAATGTGTCCCTATCCACTGGCTGCATTGCTTGAGTCTCACCTCCAACATTCTAAACATTTTGCTGTTCCTCTCCCCCCCATAGCAAGTCAGAACAAAGAGGTTATTTGCATATGCAGCCTCATTGGCCTTTGCCTCGGAACACAGGTTGTTTGCATATGCGACTTGATTTGCTTATGCCTCTAACATTCTAAACAGTTTGCTGTTCTGGGGTAAAATGTGTCGATCTCCAGGTGAGGGCTGGAGATCACTCAGAATTACAACTGCTTTCCAGATGGCAGAGATCAGTTCCCCTGGAGAAAATGCTGTTGAGGTGGCCCCCATATGACAGCCAATGTGACGTAGCAGTCAGGGCTTCAGAGCACGGGAGAGGCTGCAGGTGTGTGGGGGGTGGAAAGCTGAAGAGTGAGGGGGAAATAAAGGTAGGTTGATGACTGGCTGGGAAGAAGATAGGGTTGCCAGGTGGGAAATTCCTGGAGATGGGAGGGATGGAATCTGGAGAGGGTGAGGTGTCAGGAGGCGTGGGACCTCGGACAGGTACAAAGCCATAGACTCCACCCTCTAAACCAACCATTCCCTTCTGGGGAACCATCATTACCAATCTCCAAGTGAGGGCTGGAGATCACTCAAAATTACAGCTGCTTTCCAGATGGCAGAGATCAGTTCCCCTGGAGAAAATGGTAGGCTCTGTATCCTTAAATGCTGTTGAGGTGGCCCCCATATGACAGCCAATGTGACGTAGCAGTCTTTAGGCAGCAGAGATCAGTTCCTCTGGAGAAAATGGTGGACTCAGTGTCATTATACCCTGCTGAGGTCGCCAGAGCAAATTGACACTGAGTGTCCAAGGCCGGGGCACCCGCCCAGAGCCTCTTTCTAGAGGCCGTTGTATTTATTTCCACAATGGGCCTTTTCCCTAGTATTTAATAATGATGGAATCCAAACATGTTTTCCTTGATCCCACATTTTATGTCAGAGTAAGCATTCATGGCTATATGACTGTCATCACACAGACATGATTTTATTTGGTGTCTGAGAACTCATCAAAATTTAGGCCTTGATTAATGATCAAGGTTTGAAGGGTAATAACTAGCTTTCCAGGTCTATCCAGGAATCTGCCATACAATGCAGACTTCTCTGTAAACCAAATCATGTGAAGTCAGGGCCATCCCCCATCCCCTGGCCCTTGTTAACAGATGTTAACTGGACCTGCCATTCAGGTAATTCAATTATCTCACCTAGACCAATAACTTCTTCCACATTACCCCAATTTGTACCCTCTCCCCTCCCCATTACCCCAATGGGTAACTTTTCGTACCAGCACCTTTCCCTGTCTCCTCCTGATCTCCCTTCCTCCACTCAGAAAGAAACCTCCAACTGTTGCCCTCCTTTCCCTGTTTGCTTGTAGTAACACTGAAAGTGGGTTCCGATTTTGAACTAGTCCAAGTGAAGCATAATTGGGATGGCTTCCACTAAGAATCATCTAATTTGCTTGTTGTTGCTTGTGTGATTCTACAGGCCATCAGGTTACTCTTCACTCAGTAATTCCCCCCCAATTTTGTATTGTACATTGCCCTTTCAGTCTACATACATTTCCTGATTCATCCTGTTGTTTATATATTCAATAAAGATGAAACCTCAAGTACTGTCTCCCTCACTGTCTGCTACTCAAATCCCTTCCTGGAATATTGCCCAAGTATTGCATTTGTGCCTGTCAAGAACTTTAGTTCATTCAAAATGGAGTTCTGTTCTAAAAGTTTGGTTCAGTCTGGCTGAGGCCTGTGTTTGTTGCAATTACTCATCTCTGTGTCTCCAGAGTTCCACACAGTCGTGCACCTGAAAGATATGATGTTCTTCTCCCGTTTTGCTCTCCAATTAACATTCCATTCAATTAAGTCTCTGTGAGAGATGAGGGTGGAGTGAGCTGCAGATTCTGACATGGACAGAGAACCAATGAAGTCATCCTGGTACTGACTGGCCTACCTGTAACTAGAAGATACTGCCTGAACCCTGATTGATGTAAAGGCCTAACAGCAATCTAGGATTCAACCAATAAATGATCTATCTTGAAGCCTATTCAGTGGGCTTGGTGGTGCCTTCATGTTACGCTGACATGTTGGCATTGTCTTACTCACTTTTGGACGTCTTGAGACTCTGTTGCTGAAGCCAAAAAGCCTGGCTTTTGGGACTCTGGAGAAGAGTTGCTTTGGACCCAGAACTTCAAATGGGTAACATCTTCTCTTTTGGAAACCAATGTTTTAAAGTGTTTAGTTAGCCGCTTAATCTTTAATTTTATTGTCTTCCTCAAAGTATTTTAAGCAATCTTTGCACCTTAATAACTTTTTGCACCTTAATAAAATTATATTTTAAATACTAAATTCTAGTTCTTTGTCCCTACAGCTACCTATGTTGAAGGTGCACAGGTGCCTCCAACAGCTTTTGTAATTTGCAGCTAGCCAGCCTCTTAGAGAAAGGGTATTTAGCCCGGGCTGGGTCGGAAAATCTTTTTGACAGTGCCTGCTCAAGCAAAAGCCAAAAGTCCCTTGACCTGGACATCTGGAGGTACATTTTTGAAGGAGTATAAACATGTAACATTCTTGAACTCTTCATGTCAAATATGTCATCTGTAAGAGCCAACTACATATTACATAACTGTTGTTGGATTCCCCAACATCTATTTCTTCTTCAAAAGCAGCAACCAGAGGAATGATATCAATTTAGGCTACAGCACTTGGGAGAAGGTTAACTCTTCTACAGTGCCACTTTCCTCAACTGAAATTACCCCCTAGGATTTTTATTCACCACGGGGAGGGAAAAAGAGAGACTCCCTCTCATTACCTGTCTTTCTCTTACCAGACATATAGTAGCCTAGAGGAGTGAGTCATTTTGATCAGAGAAAATGCTGAGGCAAGAGTTACCCCCCTCCCCCCGTGGCCCTTTAAGGCTAAACTGCACAAGGAAATCCATTCACAGTAATGTCTAGTAGGGTCCTTAGTCTCTTCAGAAATTTCTAATCTGCTTTGGTACTCTAGGATATAAATACTCTAGATACAATACAAAAATGCCTATGTCTTCATCTAACTGGTCTTTGTGGCCACTTGGATAAGTTTACGAAGAACCACCAGAACATGTGAACAGTGCAGTATATTGATTATTTTATAGTGATATCTTGCTCTTCCTCTAAGAAGCTCAAAGAAGCATTCAGTCCAGTCATCTTTTGTATTCTCGTTCTCCAACTGGTCTGTTATGAGTGCTGCAACAGCATATGGTTTGATCTTTATACAAAAGGTTTGATATAGGAAAAATCTGCCAATGCTAGCTATTCTACAGTGGAGACCTTGAGGAGTCAGTGATGTATTTCATGACCTAGTCCAGAATACCAGTGGAATTTAATGGGTTTCAGTATTTTATTTATTCACAGGGAAAACTTGACTTAAATTAGCCAGGTTCTGTCTTGGCTTGAGTTGATTAGTCAGATTTACACAAGGGTTGGAAAAGCAATTTTCTCAGTTCAAAGATGCCAACTTGTCAAAAGCTAAATCAAGGTGATTCTCTCAAAGTTCGTCTTGCATCAAGAAGCCTTGTGCGAGCACCAGGGGTAGTAGGCTATTTATTTTCTTTCAGTGCTTCCACCGAGGCATAGTAATATGTGGTTGTGATGAGCAACACAATCCCTTTCCTCTTTTTGTTAATCATCTGGTCTTTTACTGGATTAATATTTTGTACCATTTTTCTATCTTACATTCCAGGACAGAACAAAAAAACAAAATCAAAATGCTATCCCTTCCTTTGAAGCAGAATTCAGTCATGGCATTAAAAGACATATTTTAGTTTTCTAACAGCGTGAGGCGTGAGCCAGGAAGACCATGGTTTTAAATCTTTCCTCAGTCATGAACTCACTTTCTTCAGCCTCAGCCTTCCACTTGTAATATACTTTATATCTATATGATCAAGTAGAATTATTCTTATTTTGGCAGGTGGAAGGAAATCCATGGTTATTGCAATCTTGTTGTTTGATTCTAATCTACCTCTTGCTTATTCTTAACATTTGCTAATGCTCAATAAAAATGTTAAAAGCTTATTCCTAGGGCATGTTACTCAATCGAAAAAGTTTAAATGAGCATAGAAAGGGGAAAGAATTAAGGCCAGTCCAGCTATGATCTTATAACTTACTTCCTATCTTTTGCCTAAAGTGAGACTTCTATCATTTACTAGGAGTAGACAGTAATTATGCTACCTAGAGGTAAATTTGCTTGTTGCTACTTAATACAGTCACCCAAAAGAAAAATTGAGTATTTGCTCAGATGGAGGAAAACAGCTGTTCATATATATAATTTCAAACAACACATACATTCTAAAATCAGGTAACAGAAATTATAGGCTGCTTAAAATTCCTTCAGATGAAGAAGACCTGCAGCCAACTCAGCATATTTACAGTTGCAGGCATATATCCCAACATCTCATAAATGAAATCTGTGCTCCTTTGGTATGTGAGTCAGTGGCTCTGGGGAAGAATCTGGAGGAATAGTCTGGTAGAGAAGAATGGAACAAAAACATGTGGTTCGGGACTCAAGTGTGCCACAGTCGCGATGCAAGAATGAAAACTGCACACAGGTACATTTAGAGGACATGGGTCGCATTTTGTAGGTGTGGAACACAGCACTAGTTACTAGCCTGAAATGTATTTTGAACAGCATTTATATAGCTTTAGGAAGGTACCCTTTTGGGGTACTGTTCTAGGCTGTTGCATCAGCTGTCATATATATATATATGAGTGTGTGTGTGTGCGTGTGTGCGCGTGTGCGCAAAATGTTATTACTAACATCAATAGAGCCTGTTGCTTTGATACCATGACAATATGGGGGAGGGGGTGTCTGCCAGGATCCATTCCAGGTGAAAAATAATGGTTAAAATGCATAAGATACCCCTTCTTTGTAACAATTTGTCAAAGCAGGCTAGCAAATTTTCAGAAGACACTCTTGCATGTATTGCCAGCTAGCCATAGATAAAATACAAGTTACTTCAAATATTCTTTCCTCAATAGAGCCACTCTGCATGGAGAAATTTGGTGTATATAAACTGGCTGTACACATTTAGGATAAGTTTCTAGCCATCTTGTGATTATTGAGAAAATTTCTGATGCAAAGTTCCTGTTGATAAAAACAGGGTTAGAACTTTCATTGCAGCAGATAGAAAATAGTTCACAAGCAAGAAGAGATGAGACAAAAGTAGAAGTCATGTTTCCAAACAACTCTGTCTTTTAGAGATTAGTGTAAGGTAGCAAAGACCAGCCTATCTATAGTGCGATAGCAACAACAATAAAGAGGATCTTCCCCCTAAGGAGCAATTTGAGTTTGAAGAAGCAGTGAGGGTTAAAGAGTTTATCTGAGCTTGTGGCCAAAATACACACAGAATACAAACGATGCATTTTTATGGGGCTACAAAAGACCTGGCAGTGTCACACAGAGCACACAAATGGTTCTTTTTATGATATTTCCTGATTTGGCAAGACATGGAATCAGTTGTGCTAAATTAGTATGCAGATTACTGTTCTCATATAATTAAACCCGAAGGACATGACAGAAAGCAGTATGAGAAAATCTGTTGCAAAACCTCAGTTTTGTCAATACTAAGATTTTTTTCCAATACTATTGGCACCTTGCAAAAGCTATGCAAGGATAGTGATGAACATGAATGGGTTTTCTAGAATGTCAAATACTCTACATGATACAGATCAGGCTCTTTTTGTAGCAGGAACTCCTTTGCATATTAGGTGATACACCCCTAATGTAGCCAATCCTCCAAGAGCTTACAGAGCTCTTCTTACAGGGGCTACTGTAAACTCTTGGAGGATTGGCTACATTAGGGGTGTATCGCCTAATATGCAAAAGAGTTCCTGTTACAAAAAGAGCCCTGCAATCAGACACACTACATTTCCTGTTGGGGATGTGCACCAACTCACTACACAAAAAAGTCATTTTAATTTGTCATTGTTACATCAAAACATAAAAATGAATAGCATCAGTTAATGTCATAAGATTCAGATGACATGGTTATGCTTGGGTCTGGGTGTCTGGTTTAGAATTTACAGAAGGCAAAAGGTGGAAAAGAGAAAAGATAACACATCTGACATAAAGGATTTTGGTCTTCCCTCCTCCACATATACTGAGTGGGTAGCTGTTCCTTCCTGGCAAGGCAGACAAAAGGACTGGTGTGCAAAGAGAACCCCCCACCTCCCTCAGTACCTTAGATATTCTTCCTGATGCCTTCCAAAGAGTGTTATTTAAATCCTTACTTAAATGAAACTACTCATTCAACCCAATGGCCTTGAGCAATGGTGGTGAAAAGTGCCATCAAGTCAGAGCTGACTTATGGTGACCTCGTAGTGTTTTAGGCAAGAGACTTCAGAAGTGGTTTGTCATTGCCTGCCTCTGTGTCAAAACCTTGGTATTCTTTGGAGGTCTCCCATCTATTTACTCTAGCCAGGGCCAATGCTGCTTAGCTTCTGAGATCTGATGAAATAGGGCTATCCTGGGCTATCCAGGTCAGTATCACACTAAGACAGTAAAAAAACCCCACAGAGTCATTTGTTTATTCATATTAGTATATCTTGTTATACCTTGGGGGGATATGACAAAACTTTGCAACAGCCGAAGTAGCCTTGTGTTCAGTATTTTTATTTATTTATTTTATACCTTCGGCTTATATACCGCCCTGACCCCGAAGGGTCTCTGGGCAGTTTACATAGTGGTTCTAACCAACCAATTAACCTGACTAGGGCCACATTGTCTACAGGGTGGTGACTGCCTACCAGCACCCCAGGCTAGTTGTCATCCGGCTTCCTTCCGCGGCTTCAGATATTGACATCCTGGTGCCCTTTCTGGAGCCGATCTTCCCCGAGCAGCTTCTTCCGGCAGGTCTCGTCTTGGTGCATGACTCTGTGTTGGCTGCAGTTCGGGCTACTGTCCACAGGTGGCTCCGCCGCGCCGCACGTCACCCCGCTCTCCAAGGCTCCACTTTCTCCAGGCTCCGCCTCCGACGTTGCTCCACCGGGTCGCCAGGAACTGCTCCGCCGCCATTGTTGCTGCCGCCGAGCCCTTTACCTCACAAGGAGGAGGAGTGCCCCCTGCCACCTAGGGCCGGTACCCACTTTATCTACTTGCAGTTATGATGCTTTCGAACTGCTGGGTGGGCAGGAGCTGGGACGTGGGCCAGGAGCTCACCCCGACCACGGTGGGTTTCGAACAGCCGTAATGACCGTTCATTGATGTTACTTCGCAGGCGTTCTTACTGCCTGCGCCACCTGCTAAGAGCACTCTCAGTTTCTCTCTGATAGGTATATTTACCATCCTTGATGCATCTCAGGAAATGCATACATTATTATTAAGCCAAGTCTACATTGCGCTAACCTTGTTGCTGTATCTCAGAGTTTGCAACATATGGTCTGCAGGCAATATTCAGTATATAAGTGTCTTTAAAGCTCACCTGCTTCTGGAACCTGACAGATGAGGATTGTGGGAAAACCAAAGAGACATACTGCATGCTTCAGCCGAGAGATACTTGATGGAATGGATGGGTTATTTTGAGAACCAGCTTCCGTGCAGTTGAGTGAAGTGTGAGGGAAGGAAGTAGTGAAATTAAGCAATAGCAATACATATACAAGGGCAGATTGCTTAGTTGGTGAGACCAGCAAACAAGCTTCACCCAGAACATTTAACAGCCTGCTGGAACAGGGACATTGCCTTGCCAGTTTGTCTAGATTCCTTGTAGTTCTTCCTTTTATAAGAGTTGGATGATAACTGACAATCCCTGCCTGACATACTGCATCAGTTAAAGACCAACAGTACAATACTAAACAGTGTTACAACTAAGTCTACGGAAGTCAAACTTTAGAAGGCTATTTCTATTTAGGACTATACCGCAATTGTGATTGAATCCTAATGGTTGTATTTACCTGCTCTGTGAACTTATATTTTACCCTCATCACTGGAAATTGAAATTCTTTCAGTTGCCTCCTGCAGGTTACTTTAGAAGCTCAGTGATTTATCCATAAATAGTCGATGAGTGTTGTGGATTTGACCAGGTGGCAGCCCATCTTGAAGTAAATGTAGTTTGTGATCTATGTGAGTTTTACAAAAAACTCTCCTCAGCCCATCAGCCTGGTGATTAAAATAGTAAGGACTGATCAGACTTTTTTGTAGATTAGCAAACCTTTGTGGTTTGATGTGTGTGACATTCTGTCTGACAGTAGTCAGTCCTGTTCATCACATTTATTGGGTTTATGTGGGAAAGGTTCACCAACACAGTTTTAATGACATTTTAGTCTGGGTCTCTGTCACGTTCGGGTCTCATCCTAGAGGGGCCGGTCCTTTGGCTATGCTGGAGAGTAAGGTTTGACCGAGGTTATGCCCTGAGCCTCAGAATGGGGGGCATCCAGGGTTGCCTCACCACCAAGATGAAATCCCTCCCCAGAAGTTAACTGGCCACCCTCTCTCTCTGTGCCTGTGTGGCCTCTGCTGCTCCTTTCTCTTCCTCCCTGCTCTGGAGTGCTCGCCCCTTTTTATCCCTCTCTCCAGAATGTGCTCCCCGCCTTCCCCCACCTTGCCATAAGTCCCAGGTCCTGTCTATCCTTCCCATTTGCCTCCCATTGGTCCCATTCCCCTGTGTTCCCGGTCCCCAGTCCTTCCCTCTCTCCCCTGCAGACCACGCCCTCAGGGTTATGCACATTCCAAGCCTTCTCCAGGCACCTCGCTTGACCCGGGGCCCTCTGCCAGTTGAGGCAAGCCTTCCCCCTGCTTCAGAGGAGTCTAGGTGCCTGGCAGTGGCCCTCTGGGGTGCATGGGGTGCATCCGGGCATGTCCAAGTGGCACTGTCTTCTGGCCCTGCTCTCAAGAGCAGAGCGGGACAGGTCCTGGCAGCTCTGCCATCCCCTCCAGTCCCAGCATCCTCCTCGGGGTCCCCGGTTGTGGCATCTATCTCCACGTCCAGGCCTGCGACCCGGGGTCCCTCCAAGGCGGGTTGCCACTCAGATGAGGAGGGGGTGGCCCAGGTGTCTGGGTCTTCAGCCAGGTCATTGCAGGGCCCATTCCGGCAGCCAAACAGCCCTGCGTCTTGGCGGTGTTGCCTTCAGGCCCTCCTGGCCCAGCTGCCTGGAGGGGAGGCTGACCTGCAGCGGGACAGTCTCTTCAAATGTGAAAGCACCTCTAATTTGTTTTTCCTTTACACTTTTTAAGTATGACAAGCTATACTAAAACTGGTAGTAATTTCATAAATATGCCTTCCTGCATCAAATGTGATAATATAGGTAGTAGTAGGTGAAATCTCATCTCCTTCCCAATCCATTTACAAGTCATCCTTAAAAAAGGTTAATTAGAGGCCCAGTTATGGTCCTGATGATGTTACTAGAATGATGAAGTTTAGATGCCACTGTGAAAACAGTACCCCTCCTGGCTTGGACAGAACCCTTTCTGTCACTCACATTTACTCAAAGCAAGGGATGCCCTAGAGGTTCAAGAGGTCCTGTTCACCCAAATACAGTGACAGAGCAGACTCTCACATGTGATGAACAAATCCAGGCAAAATCTGGGTCCATACAATCTTTGGCAGTTGTTTGTACTGGGTACCTGGCAGTACTGAAGCCCATATTATGGCTGTAGTTGTTTTATGAGAGAAACCAGCCTGAACGTAATCAAGACTATATTCACAAGTTTAGAAGCAATTAATTATGAATATATCTGAATTTTATATTATACTTACAACAAGTGATTAAAGCCATGTAGCCAGTCTGCCATTCACAAACATCTGAAGTTTCTATTCAAGTTTACAGGCTAAAGTAAATGACTCACTGTTACACAATCTTATTAAATGAAAAAGAAATGCAAGATTTGTATGGAGCAGCAACAGTAATGTGCTGATCCTGCAGTCAAGAGCTGATGTTTAAAGCAGTATTTTATTTAAAATTTGCTAATTTTTATAACACTGGTGTGAGGGAAAGTAATGAAAATATTAATGACCTTGTTGCACCAAGGATGAAAGGCAAACTGTAGCTTTTCATCAAAACTTGGCAAATAAGAAAGCTTTTCTAGAAAAGTGGCAGTGCAGCTGAATATTTTATAGAGGTAATCACTTCTAATATTTTTCACAAACAGAAGCCTGCAATGATAATGCTTATTTTAAGAGGTCGCTACTTTGTTTAACATTCCAAAGAGCAAAAAAATAAAAAAAATAAAAAAATAAAAAATAAAAAAAGATTTCTTTGCTTCATGGAGGTACAACCCTTTCTTAGAAAACCATCGTTTGTTGTTAGCTCAGTCAGCATGCAAATTATTCATTTGTAAACATTTTAGATCCCTTAATTTCTCTATTTCTTTTTTGCTCTGAATGGATGAATAAATGTTCAGATTAGCACTTCCACTTTAATGTGTGAGCCAAGGACATCCTTAAAGAGCTGCAATTCAGTGAGGTCACCCCCATTTTTGACATTTAGCATTTTTCCTTCGTAATTGCCCATTTGCCTGTCATGCTGCTATATGCAGACACTAAAGGTTCTGGTCTTTCCCCCTCTGCGCTGTTATAAGACAGAAAAGCTGTTCTTTTCCATCTTTAAAATCCTAACACTTTAACATTAAAAAATCCTTCTTGCTATTAAACTCAAAGATATCTTGTGATACGTTATTGCACAACCATATTTCTTCTTGGTTGTGGTTCACTTTCCAATGGAAACAACCGGCACAGACTAGCTTTTGCCATCCATTCAAGATGCAATGCTAATGTGACCAATTTTTTGTAGCTTCTTTCAAGAAACCGAAGATGTTCTAAAGATGATGCTGTTAAAAATGGGCAATGGTTTGATGAGTTTGTGCTATGGACAAAAGACAGGAAAGAAAATACCTGTGTAATCTCCTCCTTGTCTGCCTGAACAGTCTCTTGGATGTTAAAAATATCACATTCCCATGGGTAAAGATGAGCTTAGATGCCACAATCCAAACACAGCTACTGTGATCCATGAACTGCTTAGAAAAGCTTATTCCCATTAACGTCAACAGAACTAATCCAATTTCAAGTATGAGTAAGCCTTTAAAGTGGTTTGTAGGTTACAGATTACAAACACAGTGAATTTAGCGACTCTAGGCCCACAGTATGTGGTCACTGACGCTGTCATCAGTGTGTCCTCAGGCTAGAGGCCTCTGTTTCTCAGGAGCTCTGAGTCCTTTTACACATCGGTCATTCTGAATTATAAAATACAATTCCTAGCCTTGTTCTATTTGTACACGCAAGTGTGGGAGTATTTATGGACCATGAAATCTCAAACATTCAGAGTACTAATTAGCACTCCCTACTCTCCTCAGTAATGGAAGCGAGGAATAATCCACTATGCAGGCCCCAGCCTTTATAAAAAACTTTAATTCACTGGCACATGTATGTGGGTAGAGTTCTCTTTAAAGACCATACAAAGTCTACACATTATTGGGAGGAGGAGGAAGACATCTTATATAAGGTTTGGGGATTCTCTTCTGGAAAACATCCTGGGTTCCGTCAACCCAAGTTATCTTGATAAAGTATTATCTAATACTATTATGCTTTTCTAGATAAAAGTACTCCAGAAATCAGCATAGGTGTTTCTAAAACTGCATGCTGTGTAATAGATGCGAGGATTACTTAAAAAAAAATACCCCTAGCTTCCATGAATAGAATTAACCAGACACCAATTATCACCTCATTGAAAGTATAAGCCACTGTGACATCTACAACTGAGATCAAACCCCGCTGTTCATGCAGTCTGAATTAATTAGCCGTGGTTAAAGCAATGTTAAAAGGGGCTGGAAGTACTGCAAACAAAAAATCCAGATTGTACAAAATGATGTTAACATTTGGGCATTATTTTGAAGTTGTGATACTAATGGCTTTTGAACTGGGAATCTTGAAGGGTGATCTCCAGACTCAAAGAACTTCATCCCAGTTTGAGCAGGGCTAAGAACGCTCTTAATTTGGTCCCTATTCAAAATGGGTCTCACCTCCTCACTTACCCATCCCGCTAGCTCCCCTTTTCAAATCAAGAAAGCCTTATCTTTGCAAAGGGACAAGCAATGAGCAGTGAAGAAGGCTTGTTAAGCAAAGGATAAACCCCTTATGAATCCCACCTTTCTCTCCCTACCTTCCTGTTTAGTCTAGAAAGCAGGGAAAACTAGAAATCTCATCATCCCCAGCAGAAAATGCTGACCAAGGAAATTAGGACTTGTAATTCCAAGAATGACGGGCTACATTGTGCTTAATGAAAGCTTCTTGACACTGAAATTTTACCCCTCTCCTTTGCAAAGGTTAGATTTTGTTGGTTTCAGAGGGGGAAACTGACAATGGCGAGAAGAACACCCATGTAGTTTTGGTTTTAGGAGGTGTAGAGATATATATCCCTACCAAGCACTTGCACAACTAGAATTGCCAGTCCCCGGTTGGGGGTGGGGGATCCTCTGCTTTGGAGCTCCTCCCCCACTTCAGGGCTATCAGGAAGTGGGGGAAAGGGATGCTATACCACCACCACCCAAGCCACAAATAAAAGCAGGAAGAAAATGTAATGTGCCTACGTCACCTGGTAATGATGTAGGCACGACGGGGTGGTGGTGGTGTGACACTATGGTTTTTGGGCTAAACTCTATGGCTCAAAGCCAATTTTACCCAAAAACCAGAGTGTCACTCCCAACATCACTGATGTTTATACATCACTTCCAGATGAAGTAGGCACATCACATTTATTTCCAGGTGTGTCATTTTTGGCTCCTGGAATGCTCCCTCCATCCCCCCGTCTGCAGGTCCAATGGACCTGACAACCCTATGAACAACAAAGACAAAGGCAGAAATCTCCTAATATTTATACCAGTACTTGCCAACCCAAAGGCTTCCCATTGCATTAGGGATGCCAGGCCAGTGCCCGTATTCCCCAGGAGCTGCTTCAGCAATAATGATGTGCTATGGTAACATCCTAGTAATACAATGGATGTTGAAAAATGGTATCATTTCTAGAGATTAACGTAACACAGCACAGACATTAGAAATATTTTTAAAACTGGCAAACAGTCTACTCAGGAGAAGCAGTGGTGAGTTTTTCTTTCATAGAATGTATGTCCCTGGGTGGTAAGTAAAGGGAGATACTTGGCTTGCTACCCATAGCTACAAATAAATCACATCACTGTGTGCCTACCAGCCTATTTGGACATAACAGTGGGTTTGACCATCTGCTCCCAAATATGACTGCAGGCCTGAAGCACTTTTATTTTGGCACTCAAAACTATGAGAAAAAGCGAAAGGGACCTAAGAATCATCAGGTTCAGACGGGTGCCTTGGAAAATTACCCCTGGTAGCATGTGTTTCTGTAATGATGATACATATCCCTTTTCACAGTACCATGAGTTTGTAATGCAGTGGGAGACCAGAAGGTTGTCACTTCT
Source organism: Gekko japonicus (assembly GCF_001447785.1). Classification (NCBI taxonomy): domain Eukaryota; kingdom Metazoa; phylum Chordata; class Lepidosauria; order Squamata; family Gekkonidae; genus Gekko; species Gekko japonicus. The sequence goes on from NW_015165291.1 coordinate 279,410, forward strand.
GGTTATCACTGTTTCCTCTGGAAGCCTTAGCTCTGTGTGCTGCACAGGCCAACAGAATAGTACAGTACATCTCTCTCATACACATCTAATTAGTTATGAGTGTGGTACTTGAGCATGATGACCAAAGCTGAGCAGCAAAAGTGGGAATAGCTACATCTTCACATGGCATGGAATAATAATCTTAAAACTTGTGAATTACTCATGTATCCTGTGAGATTTGTTTGCTGTACTCTAATTAACACCTTTTCAAGATAATCAGAGAGATTAAACTGCTAAATTAAATAAAAGTTTTGCCAAAAGCACATAGTGACCCCAAAACTTATATTCTTCTGAAGCAGCTTTGATCCTACAAGTTGCACTTAACATACCAGCCATATATGCTGGTCTGCCAGGACTCTGGTAAATCTGCTATTTTTGTTGCCTGTCTTGGACTACAAAATTGGGGGAGGGGAGTGCTAAGCATTTTCCAAGCCACAACATATGGCTTTAGGGCTTTAGGCATCTTGCTCGCTGGCTGACAGTGAAGTTTTCTGAGGTGGTGAAGTTGTCAGCCTAACGTCAGAGGAGAATTTGAATCTGAAACTTTTGCATCCATACCATGTACTACATCAGTACATGGATAACAATGTTGAAAACCCCCAGTTCCTTGAAAAAGGAGATGAGAAAAAATAAATGTATATTAAGGATTTTAATTATGCTGGTGTTATGTGTTTAACAAATGCTAGTACTTTCCGCCTTTTCTAACCTTGCCATTTCTCAAACACATTACCTTTTCTTATATCATTTATTAAGATCACAGTGTAGCTTTAATACCAGCAGACCTTCATGCTTACTGTTCCATCTTTATTCTGTCTCAGAGAACAAGAACCAAATAGCATGGAGAAAAGCTCATAGGGAGAAGCTATTCAATAATTTGATTTACAATATGTTCAAGTTCTATCAGCAACAAAAGCAGGGAGAAATATGTTAGCCACCAGATGAACTACAATACACATTCAGTTTAGGACTCAGAAAAATTGCCTGGTACCAGAAGGATGTTACAATCACTCACTCAATCAATCTCTTAAAGAAATGTATTGATACAGATGGGGCACTGTAAAACAGATATGTAAACAATGGGGTGGATCCTACCCCTATCCTACCACTCCATTTAATAAAGTTTATTGATTTATATTTATAGCCTACCTTTCCTTTTGGTTCAAGCTTGAAATCCTCCTCCAGTCCAAAAGTGTTCCATTGAAAAATCTCTTAAATTGAAGAAAGGCTCCTAAGGGTACTTGGAGGGTGGCTGAATCTACCCCAATGGCTGTTGCTGGACACAGGCCATGGTTCAGTGGGTAAGTGATGTGAAAAGTAGTAGGTGATGTAAAATTCCCATACTTGAGACCGTGGTGAGCAGCTGCCAGTCAGAGCAGTCTGCACTGACCTTGATGGACCAATAGTCTGATTCGGTGTAAGGTAGTAGCTCCATATGTTCATGCATGCGACTATAGTGAACTTTGTGCAGAAGAGTGGCAATAAAATATGATAAAAACAGACATAATTCTACTACAAACACTTACTTAGGAATCACTTACTTAGGAATAACCCCCACAGAGCAGAGCGCAACTTACATCAGAGTAAACCTTGGTAGAACTATTTATTTTATTTTTATCTAATCCTTTCTCCATGGAACTCAAGGTGGTATATGTAATATTCTCTCCTCATTTTATCCTCACAACAACTCTGTGAGTTAGGCTAGGCTGAGAGGGAGAGAGAGACCCAAATATATTTTTGCAAGGGGGGGGGGATTTGAATCCTGAGCTCCCCAGTCCTAGTCCAGCAATAACCACTGCAGTATACTGGCTCTCGGAATCAGCCTTCAGGATGCAAAGCACCATTTTAACTGGGATTTCAAGAGAACTATATGGGAGGTTAGGATTCAATGACCACCGCAGACTCTGGTACATATTCTTTGAAGCTTATGGAGCTGTGTGTCAATGGCTATTGATTAATTGTTTCCTGCTTTGGATGAGATACAAGGTGCTGGGGTATCCCGATAATCTTTTGTTTTCTTCAAGAAAACGGTAGGAAGAAGAGAAGACAAGATGATATCGTTGAAAGAGCAGAAGGGCCCGGCAGGAAGCAATAAGAAGAAAAAACCTGCACAGACATGATTAATATCATCAACCATCCGTGAAATCAAGAACAGAGATTAAAGGTGACACTGCAGATATCCTTGTTGCATTAATGAAGAGGCAGAAAAAGAAGCGAAGATGACAAAGGCCTAGTGCAGAAGACTGCCTGATGATTGACACTCAAAAGGAAACAGAAAGCCCACATGGTGAGCGAGACCTTTTCAAAGACTCTAAGCATTATAATTCCTGTTCAGATGCACAGCTAAAAATATTTTTAGCACACAGAACCAAAAAGATGAATGGGGCCAACTAATACCCTGCCGCCCCGCAGGACTGGTATTATGGGAAGTGCCCCTGTGAGCCGCAGTCCCAAATAAAAGTTCCATTATTGAACTGACAGGTCTAGGGCCACTCCCTCTTTGAAGTTTATTCTATGGCCATTCCCCTTTTTACATCCCTGTTATTCTAGAGGCTGAGCAAAATTCAGTGGATAAAACGTAACTGAGCTTTTGAAGAATCTAATATCGTTTTTGCAGACCAGAGTTCTTTAGATACCCAGCTGACAAACCTCAACCTGAAGAAACTCTTCTCTATTGTTTCACAACCATTTGATAATATTTCTAAAGCATAGCAAAAGTTGTTTGAAGCTCATGGTTACATTCAATTTCTAGCCTCTTTAGTACAAAATATACAAAAGAGACTGTCACTTTGTCCAGCAAACACAACAAACAAGCTGCATCTTGGGCTATTCCTGGGTTTGGTGGCTCAATCATCCAAAGGCATAGGTGGAGAGCCAGGGCTAAGAGCCAAAGGCTCTTGGGTCCTGCCTTTCAATTACAGCTGGGAAAGAAGATCATTCCAATCATTCTCTTACAGCAAGTGAATCAAGAGCCCTATAAATGTTCAACTGAATGCCCTCAGATCTTCTCTGTCACACGTTCCTACCGTCCTTCAATACATCATAGTGACAGACCTCACCTGATTATGCATACTTAGTTGAAGGTGAGTCAGAACTGACCACACACATGTTCAGACCTGTAGGTTCTGGATGCTCCTTGTAAAAAAACAAAGTGCCAATTGTGCACACAAGCCTCTGGATTGGACCCAAATTACCACAAGCAGCGCTGAACTAATTTAGCAGCATTTTCTCCACCTCCCTCTGCAGTGCTATTGTAATTTTGCTCCTGGGAAACCATCACAAACCAACTAGGAAGTGATGGGGAACACTTCCCCTCCACCAAAGGAAGTGCCACTTGGCTAATGTAAGTGCTGCTAAACTGGCAGAACCGAATCTTGGATCTAACAATGTGTCTAAGGTTCGTAAGCATGAAGTGTCAGTTCTAAACTGCACCTGATATTGAAGGCAGGACTTGCCACTATGATCCTTTCCCCTCAATATTTAGCATATGCACACTGATCATGTATGAAGGGTTTTAGATAATGGATGAGGATAAGCCTATCTCTCGAGTAACCCAGATCTTGGCACTTCAAAGCTATGTGCTTAAATAAAAGTCAACTGTGGGATGATCTTGCATGATGCCCGGACTGCAGCGGTCACTCACAATGCAACAGTCTTCAAGAACTGCTTTGTGTGGGCTGAATTTTCATTCTTTTTGAGTGAGCCTTCCAGACTGCTTATGTCTGCAGCCATAATATGGCACCCCAGCTCTAATCTGATAGGTTTCATGGGGGTAACTGCTACATACTAATGCACTGACATCCCTGACTGTGACATCTAGAAAAAAAAATTCCCCCTGGAGATGCCCCTCACAAAGATATATTTCTAATTCATTGTTAAGGAGAATAAAAGCCTTGCAAAGGTATTGTTACCGTGAAACCTGTGACCCAGTAATACAAACCTGCTTATGCTATTAATTCTGTTCATAACAAAAGGCACAGCGGATTGAAGATTCCTCATTGTAAAACGCACAGGAGCAACTAGTATCAAAATGCGACTGTAGAAAATCTTTTCTTCCCGGCTTATGAAACTTAAATTGAGCTGGTTTCCTTTGCCCACCAGTGTTCCAATGCAAGTGAGACTGTGACAGAAAAGTGAGTGCATCTTGCTTTCATTTAGTCTGTTTTGATAGCAAGAGTGGATTAAAAAGAGGTGTTTTACATGTACAGTTTAAGGTTATATATCAGGTTATTCCATAAATTGCAGTTACACTCACCTATGACTAAAGGTGCCAAATCAAAATCATATTTATTCTACAAAAAGTCCCACTGAAAATCAAAATGATTTACTTTAGAGTACAGATAGTTTGATCTGGGCTATTAATACATTATCCTAATTTCCCCAAGTGTAACACAAAGTCTTTTTCATAATGGTTTAGCAGAATGGATTAAGTATACCTAAGGAGATGGATAGACAGAAAATGTTCAGGGGTTATGAATTTAGTAGTCTAAGTTCATTCCATTGTAATGAATTTGACACTGCAAATGCTTACCCAAGCTTAGTTACTTGTACTGGTTTCTGCTTCCTAACTTTAATGCAGACAGATTGTTCTAAAATAGCCTCCAATCATCTACTAAGAGACTTCACTATTTTTCAACAGGGGAAAAGAAAAAAAATGTTTGTGCTTAAGGTCTTTCCCTCACCACAATGAGCCGCAGTCAGTCAAATGAGATGACTTGCCTGCCTCATTGTACAGATAAGTCCATGATCATTCTTTCCCTGAGAGGTACTTATATATATAAAATAACAAAGATATGAATGATTAAAAAAACTATTTTAAAGGAGCACAAGTGAAACACTTAATTCATATGACTATGACCCCATTTTGTTTACTACCACAAAAGATACAAAGTAAAAGAAACTGATGCTGACAAGAGCATTCAGTATAGTAATTCTAAAAGAATCAAGAATAAGAGGATTCTTTTCACTTATTCTAGGTAAATATTTTAAAAAACTGGAAGAAAAGAATAAAAGGGTCTTGATATATATCTACCAGATATCAGAAGAATTGGTATGAAAAGAAAAGGATAATGACCTCTGAACTCTCTGTTCTCTGAGTTACCAATTTGATGACCAGGGATCAGGACAAGGATGGTTATCACCTCTGAAACCACTGTGTGCATGCCTCGGGAATGAAGGAAATAGCTGACCACATACAACCTGAAAGGAATATGATGACTGAAATGATACCCCTGAACATCTCACATCAGAATTTGCTCTGGCATGGGGAAAAATATTTTAAAGATCTCAAATAAATTATGCATATTAAAATAAATTGGGATATGCATTCCACACAACAGTAGCACGTGTTTTAAGTTATGCAGTTTAAGAGCAGAGGTCATTTCAGGGGGGAATGCGGGGGAACGCAGTTCCCCCGGGTAAGGTGCAGGGGGCAGGTCACACGATGAAGCCCTGCCCCCTGCTTCTGGCCGCCCCGCTTCCGGCCCTCATTCAGCCAGGAGGAGGCAGGAGAAGAGGGAGGGTAAGTTGCTTCCTCCCCGCCTCTCCCCACCCCTGCCTGCCTGGGGCCAGGGAGGGCCTTGGCGGGGCTTCCTTGCACTCCCGCCGGCCTTGCAGGTTCACCGCCGGGCCCCTGATGTCAGGGGGTGTGGTATATGCTAATGAGTTATGCTAATGAGTTCCCCTAGCTCTTTTTCTACGAAATGACCCCTGTTTAAGAGAGCTGCTCTGTCATAGTTTGACTTGATAAAAGGCAGCTACATATATTCATATTTATTGGATTTATTAAACAGTTCATCTTGAGGCTAGGTAGCAGAGGAGGTGTGGAATTCCAGCCCAGAATCAGTCACAGTCCCAGGCTTCAAATCTACTTCAGCCATTTTTAGGTTACTCCTGGTTAATATAATCTGGTAATAATCCTTAGATAAACAAATCTGATTGGAGTGTTGTATCTGCTGACTGATAGAGACAGAATGAAACCCACACACTGACCAGGGACACAGTGAATGAACAGGAAGACTAACAGTGCAGTCCTAAAAAGTATCTGCTTAGCAATGTGGTATAAGTGGCCCAATGAAATACAGTGCTATAAAATCCATAAATGCCCAGTATATATTAATTGACTGTATGTATCTATTATTTTCACCATCATTCATACCTTGAAGATGAATTTTATCATGTCCATATAGGTTGGGCTATGTTGGGGAAATATTACTCCTTCTTTTGCCTGTATAGACTTTAATCCATTAGGCTCTCACAGGTTAATTAAAAATCCACTGGTGTTTGTCATATGACTTACAGTACAAGAAACTCTGACTGCATAATATAGACTTACATAAGCAGTCTATATAATGTGAACCCTGTTTCCCGGAACTGGGTTGTTAGCTTCCTTGTAAGGGAATCAGACCAAGGGTGATCCCCTGGAGAAGGAAATGGCAACCCACTCCAGTATTATTGCCAAGAAAACCACATGGACAGTATCAAAAGGCTAAAAGATATGACGCCGGATGATGAGCCTCTCAGGTCGGAAGGTGTCCAATATGCTACTGGGGAAGAGCAGAGGGCAAGTACAAGTAACCCCAGAAAGAGTGAAGTGGCTGGGCCAAAGCCGAAAGGACGCTCAGTTGTGGATGTGTCTGATGGTGAAAGGAAAGTCCGATGCTGCAAAGAACAATACTGCATAGGAACCTGGAATGTAAGATCTATGAATCAAGGTAAGCTTGACGTGGTCAAAAATGAGATGGCAAGACTGAACATCGATATCCTAGGAATCAGTGAACTAAAGTGGACAGGAATGGGCGAATTTAACTCAGAAGACCATTATATCTACTACTGTGGCCAGGAATCTCGTAGAAAAAATGGTGTGGCCTTTATAGTCAACAAGAGAGTGCAAAAGGCAGTACTGGGATACAATCTCAAAAATGACAGAATGATTTCTGTCCGATTCCAAGGCAAACCATTCAACATCACAGTAATCCAAGTCTATGCCCCAACCACTGATGCAGAAGAGGCTGAAGTGGACCGGTTCTATGAAGACCTACAACACCTCCTAGAACTAACACCAAAAAATGATGTCCTCATCATCATAGGGGACTGGAATGCTAAAGTAGGAAGTCAAAAGGTAACTGGAATAACAGACAAGTTTGGCCTTGGAAAGCAAAATGAAGCAGGGCAAAGGTTAACAGAGTTTTGTCAAGAGAACACACTGGTCATAGCGAACACCCTTTTCCAACAACCTAAGAGACGACTCTACACATGGACATCACCAGATGGGCAACACCGAAATCAGATTGACTATATAATTTGCAGTCAAAGATGGAGAAGCTCTATCCAGTCAGTAAAAACAAGACCTGGAGCTGACTGTGGTTCAGATCATGAGCTACTCATTGCAAAATTCAGACTTAAACTGAAGAAAATTGGGAAAACCACGAGGCCATTCAGGTTTGACCTAGATCGCATCCCTGATGAATATACAGTAGAGGTGAAGAATAGATTCAAGGGTCTGGATTTGATAGATAGAGTGCCTGAAGAACTATGGACAGAGGTTCGTGACATCGTACAGGAGGCAGCAATCACCACCATACCAAAGAAAAAGAAATGCAAGAAAGCAAAATGGCTTTCTGATGAGGCTTTACAAATAGCAGAGGAAAGAAGGAAAGCGAAAGGCAAAGGCGAAAAGGAAAGATTTACCCAACTGAACGCAGATTTCCAGAGAACAGCAAGGAGAGATAAGGAGGCCTTCCTGAATGAACAGTGCAAAGTAATAGAAGAAAACAATAGAATGGGAAGGACTAGAGATCTCTTCAAGAAAATTGGAGAAATCAAGGGAGCGTTCCATGCAAAGCTGGCCATGATAAAGGACAAAAACGGTAGGGACCTAACAGAAGCAGAAGAGATTAGGAAAAGATGGCAAGAATACACAGAAGAACTATACAAGAAAGACCTCGATGTCCTTGACAACCACGACGGTATAATCACTGACCTCGAGCCAGACATCCTGGAATGTGAAGTTAAATGGGCCTTAGAAAGCATTACTAACAACAAAGCTAGTGGAGGTGATGGTATCCCAGCTGAGCTATTCAAAGTCTTAGAAGAGGATGCTGTTAAAGTTCTGCACTCCATTTGCCAGCAAATTTGGAAAACGCAACAGTGGCCACAGGATTGGAAAAGATCAGTATACATTCCAATCCCAAAGAAGGGCAATGCCAAGGAATGTTCAAACTATCGCACAATTGCACTCATATCACACGCTAGCAAGGTCATGCTCAAGATCCTACAAGCTAGGCTTCAACAGTACGTGGATAGAGAACTACCAGAAGTACAAGCTGGGTTTCGAAGAGGTAGAGGAACGAGAGATCATATTGCCAACATTCGCTGGATTATGGAGAAAGCAAGAGAGTACCAGAAAAATATCTACTTCTGCTTCATTGACTATGCTAAAGCCTTTGACTGTGTGGATCACAACAAACTATGGCAGGTCCTTAAAGAGATGGGAGTACCAGACCACCTCACATGTCTCTTGAGAAACCTGTATAAGGGCCAAGAAGCGACAGTTAGAACCGGATACGGAACAACTGATTGGTTCAGCATAGGAAAAGGAGTACGACAAGGATGTATACTGTCACCTTGCTTATTTAATATATATGCAGAGTACATCATGCGAAATGCTGGCCTGGATGAATCACAAGCGGGAATTAAGATTGCTGGGGAAAAGATCAACAACCTCAGATATGCAGATGATACCACTCTAATGGCTGAAAGTGAAAAGGATCTAAAGAGCCTCTTGCTCAGAGTAAAAGAGGAGAGCGCAAAAGTGGGCTTGAAGCTCAACATCAAAAAAACTAAGATCATGGCATCCGGCCCCATCACTCCTTGGCAAATAGAAGGGGAAGCTGTGGAAGTAGTGACAGACTTCACGTTCCTGGGATCCCAGATCACCGCAGACTGTGACTGCAGCCATGAAATTAAAAGACGCCTGCTCCTTGGGAGGAAAGCGATGGCGAACCTAAACAGCATGATAAAAAGTAGAGACATCACCCTGCCAACAAAAGTCCGCATGGTCAAAGCAATGGTATTCCCAGTAGTCATGTATGGCTGTGAGAGTTGGACTATAAGGAAGGCCGAGCGCCGAAGAATAGATTCTTTTGAACTATGGTGCTGGAGAAGACTCTTGAGAGTCCCTTGGACTGCAAGAAGAACAAATCAGTCAATCCTAAAAGAAATCAACCCTGACTGTTCCCTGGAAGGCCAGATAATGAAGCTGAAGCTAAAATACTTTGGCCACCAAATGAGAAGGGAGCACTCACTGGAGAAGACCCTGATGCTGGGAAAGATTGAAGGTCAAAGAAGACGGGGACGGCAAAGGATGAGATGGTTAGACAGTGTCATAGATGCAACGAACATGAAATTGAGCAAACTTCAGAGGACAGCGGAAAACAGGAGGGCCTGGCGAGATCTGGTCCATGGGGTCGTGAAGAGTCGGACTCGACTGTGCGACTGAACAACAACAAAGGGAATCCAGAACACTGGATAAAGTCTGATATGACAGGCCACAGCTACCTGTTCAACAGAAATCTACACTGGCAATCACCTTGTAAAAGTAATGGAAATTTTCTTTTCATCTTAAAAACATATTAGAACTAAATTATGTAGTCTTATCATAGAACAGTGGTGGCGAACCTTTTAGAGACCGAGTGCCCAAACTCTGACCCAAAACCCACTTATTTAACGCAAAGTGCCAACACGGCAATTTAACCTGAATACTGAGGTTTTACTTTAGAAAAAACAACTCATACATTAACTTAAGATGATCCAAACAAAGTAAGGAAAGCAATCCCAAATGCTTTCATTTGCTTAAAATTATTTGGCAGAGAATTCGACACTTTAATGATGGTCTGGGCCTGGCTGGGGCGATGGCACGCGTGCCCACAGAGAGGGCTCTGAGTGCCACTTCTGGCACCCGTGCCATAGGTTCGCCACCACTGTCATAGAACAAGCCTGCACAACTTTTATTTATCTGAAATATTTATATTTCACCCTATTTCCTTAGACTCAAGCCATGTGCAGGACACCGGCCATACAAGGCAGCCCACTAAAGCTCAATAAATGTGCTGCTCCTGCTGCCAGCCAGGAAATGGGAAACAAAACATGACAAAACAGACAGGTTGTAAAGCATTTGGAAGGCCACAACACATGGCTAGAGGGCTGGATTTGTCTTGGTCGGTCACATGCCAAGAGGCCTATTTTAGTTAGGGTTGTCAATATCCTGGTGGGGCTTGGAGATCTCCCTGAATTGAAACCAATCTCCTTGTTACAGAGATCAGTTCCCTTGGAGAAAATGGCAGCTTTGAAAGATGGACTCCGTTACATCCTTCCCCAAACCATGCCCTCCCAGGCTTCACCCACAAATCTTCAGGATTTTCCCAACCCAGAGTTGGCAACCTCAATTTTAGTTCTACCACACAACTATAAATATTACTGAATATCAGCTACAACACTAATAACTGAGGCAAGAGCAGTTTTGCCAGAAAGTCAGTGTCATATGGTGATTAGAATATTGGATTTGGACTGGGAAGACCTGTGTTTGAATGTTTACTTGGACAAACAAACTCAATGGATAATCACTCTCCATGAGTCTAATCTATATCACAAGCTTCCAATGCATGGGGAGGATCATCTATATATGCCACTCTTTGCTCTTTTTAGAAGCATTCTCATGACTCCTGAAGATCAGAGTTGAAACCTTCTGCTTTAACCATCAATCAAGCATCAGTTTACTTCTGTCAGCCTAGGCCTTGTGCACCATTATAGTATACCAGAGCTACATGTTACCTTTTTCTCTCTCTTCATCTCAATATTATCTAAGTTTAATAATACCTGCAACTAAGGGCTATGCAATATAATCAAGAGTTCAATCAAAATAATACAATATAGACACAACACAAGCGTACCACTGAAGACCAACACTGCATAATTTAATAAAAAGTATGTAAAGCAAGCAATCTCTTTTTTCTGTTACATACTGCACATCACTGTGCACTAATACTCATCCTTTCAGAAAGTGGGAACAGAAATAGAGAATACAGCATCACAAACCCACCTACAGTACAGTGAATTCGTCATCCGTTTTGCTCTCAGTTTATTTCTAATCTGTACTGTGTTTGCCACTGCCCTTTAATCACCGGCAGAATTCATATTCTTTCTTTACTTTGTTCTTGTGAAGACCATTTTTGAATGATTCCACCTGTTACCAGCTGCCATTGATCTTTCTGGAATGAGAAATGGTTGGTGCTGCAGTTGTTCTGCCTGTACTGTTGGGATCTTTGCTGTTTTCTCTCTTTCAGCTGAAAACAGCACTCTTTAAATACCTTTCCTAGTTTATTTGTCATGGCTTTCCCCTTACCCATTAACAGACCTTTAAATAGTCAATAGGATTCTGACTGGCATTTCCTTTCATGCTGTTATCTAATCAGCTTTCATTCACAATTTCAGACCTTACAAAAAAGTCTGAAGAGTCTCCTAAGTAAGGAAAATAGGGGTATAATTTTGCACATGCCACAAATTGTAAGAAACTTATCCAGTGCTGGTTTTTATCTATCACAGTAGCATTTGTAGGAACAGTTGTCAAGGAATACACCATTGGCTCCCCTGTGGTTTAAAGTTATTTATTCATAAACTATTCTAATACAAAGTGCAAGCAGGCCAGTTTAAGGATTGATGGGCCCAAGCTAAACCCTATTTGGAGGGCTCACTTGTCTTTAGCTTTAAGTCACATTTTTTTCCTTTGCTTAAAATATGTGCGCATTGTCAAAGCCATTTTTCCCGTCATGCAAAGTGAAGACATGATTAATAAAAAGGACTTGCTTAATGGACATGGATAACCACTTGATGGCCATAGAACCTGGAGTACTAGTCACACTGTTCTGCATAGTAGGAACTCTATCAATATAGCAGTTCAGATGGTGGCAAAAGAAAGAAACAAAAAGAAAGTATGAATGTAGCCAGATAAAAAGATAGAAACAGAGTGTGTTTTTGGCTAGCTAAAGCACCACAGTCTTCAATAGTACCTCTCTGCAAGGATCCCATGATCCTGTAAACTGCCATTCAAACATCCAAGCACTCAAGAAGGGCAGGAAGGGCAGGGTAGGCGGGACAGAAATTGAATCCAATAAATAAATAAATAAAAGAGAGAACAGCAGGAAGATCAGCAAGGAAGCCTTTTCATTCACTAGGTCAGAGTAGGACAGGTGGATCACTCCCCCAAACCTTCCAGGTCATTCGTGATCACTAGTTTCAGCAACACGGAGATTCTAGTGGACAACAGAGAAGCTAAGGACTAAAAGGGTAAGGACTAAGCAGAAGGCCAGAATACTCCATTCTGTTGCTGCATACATAAGGTTTTTTCCTTTTTCAGGCCTCTTCACAGATTCCTGATATAATCTGTAAACTGTGTATTAGGGGTACCTGCAGTGACTCCATCTAATCAGGGCTGCAAGATCTGGGTTGGGAAATCTGGAGATTTTGGGGGTAGAGCCTGGGGGGGGCAGGGTTTGGAAAGGGAAGGGACCTCAGCTGGGTCACAGAATCCACCTTCCAAAGCAGCCATTTTCTCCAGGGTAACTGATCTTGGTCATCTAGAGATCAACTGTAATAGTGAGATATCACCAGGTACCACCTGGAGGGTGGCAACCCTATGTGTAATATACAAATGTCATATTCATTTTAAGCATTGTGTGTACATAACATGAAGATTTCTGATTGTTCATTAGTCTCTGTGGTGCATATACTGCCGAAGGGAGAGGAAAAAGTGCCGTTCCCAACTGGGTGGGAAAAGAAGAAATCCTTTTTAATTTCTGCATTGTCTCTGCACCCAAAAATAACAGCTTGAGAGATGGGAAGAAAGAATGGGAAATCCGCTGGGCTTCTGATTCCCCTCTACCACTAAATCTCAGCAAGTCTACGGGGCAGCAAAGTTCCCAGGATGGGAGATCAGTTGAAATGAACTTCCAGCTGATCAGCTGGGAGTCAGCTCTTGAACCCACCCCCTGCCCAAAGTTGCTGCGTATGGAGCAAAATTTCCCCAGCAAGAGATCAAAAGATGACTCCCTCATAAGCTGGGAGTCAGCTTTTGATGGCTGCAAGTAGCCTATTCTTGCAAATAGACATGATCAGGTTGTGAACACTGAACAGCCTGTCCATTTATTGGCTGTCTGATCACCATTGCCAAATAGGACATGAGCTGAACTGGCAGGTGTTTGATCATCCCTAATTTTGATGCAATCATAGCATTTTGCCACACACACTAAGTGGGGGGGGGGAATGTCTGAACTCTTATCATGCACTGAAAAATATTCATGAGACAATCAGATGCCCCCTTGCCATCTGTAATATATTTTGAATTTGCTGCTTCCTTGGAGCCATTTTTGAACTATTTGTTCATTCATTCATTCATCCGGTATATTTTTGTTCCAACATTTCTCCAAGGAGTTCACAGTGGGACCACAGCAACCCTGTGAGGTAGGTTAGGCTGAGAAAGAGTGACTGGCCCAAGGTCACTCAGTAAGTTTCTATGGAACAGTGGGGAAACTGAACCTGGGCCTCCCAGATGTCCCATTCAACACCTTAACCCCTATACCAAACTAGCTCTTGTGAACTGCTTCTGTGTCTGGCAAACAATGGGAATATAGATGACTGTCCCTCTGTGTAACCAGGAAAAAACCCATACCTCTGTCACAACCTTGGAGTAACTTCAGCTCCTACAGTTTGTGATTATGCAAAGTGAATCTAACAGAATGCTAGAGATTAAAAACTATAGAATAGATTAACCTGTTTTATAATGCAGTGCTGGATTGTTGAGGATTTTATTGCTGGTAAACATAGGATAGGGATTTTGCTTTCTCAGTGGACCACAATTTCTGGGGCTTTAGAATACGGCAAATTCCCACTTTCATTTTTACGAACAGATTGCAGATATGTAAAAGGTTAGACTAGATTTTCAGTATTCTGTTTTAAAATTTAAATGTACCTACCTGGAAACAAGAGTTAATAAGCTACATCTTTCATAGAGCCGGAGGGAACAACTGAACAAATTTTATGAGGTATGGTTCAATTATGATGATTACTCTCGTTTTGAAGAATAAACTTAAAATGTAGCCTAAGGCCTCATAAGACCAGCTTTGGAAGAGTCGATATGTCATAGTGCTGGGTAGGCACTCTGTGTCTCCTCAAAACAAGCCCATTTAAAAGGAATTTCTTCTCTCTCAGAACAAAGAGCAGTTCCATTTAATTTACTAATGCTGCAAAATACATGATAAAACTACTAACTGTGAAACTCCTCCAAGCCTTCAGCTAAATATATGCACCTAATCTGGTCGCCAACAGACTCATAAAAATCACTTCGGATCAGTAGGTGCACAAACAATTCTAATGCATTTGTATTAACCTTTTTATTGTTTGCATTTTCCCATTGTATATCGGTGCTGAAGGACTGCACTGGTCTGTTTCAAAGCACATTAAACTCACTGGATGTGATTACAATGGGCCTTCAGCTCACACTCCATATATGATTAACATTTCAAATTGCCAATGAAAGGCATATTCAGACTTTAAATGGACTGGAATATTACAAGTATGTGAATGGTGTTACTACTTTGAAATCTTAATTTTTGTTTCTTTAATTTTTTTTATTACTCCCAATTTATTTTGCAGTTTTCAAACTCTTTCCTATTTCCTTCTTACAAAATGCAGCTCAGAAATGACTTGCATTTCTTTTGGGTTATTTTTGTCAGGATCTGGCTGAAACATATCCGTGAGAAGGTGATCCATGAAAGACAACTAAAACAACCAAGCAAACAAAGCATTGTACACAATGCCAGAATCAGATGTTGTATGGTAGTGGTAAGTTAACTAGTGAACCGTGGATCAAATCTGCTAACAGAAATAATGCTAGATGGCTCACCAAGGAAAAAAATAGATTCATAGCATCAATCACAATTTTGTATGAATATATAATTTTCTCCACTGTAGTAATGCTGCTTACTTCATGGGGCATAAGACTCATTAATGGAAAGGAGCAAGAACACTGGACCAAATCATGGATACTAGGCAGATGGCAGACCTCAGTAAGATCTGTACCTAAGCCTTTGGACAGCCAGTTGGAGTAGACTTCATCAATGGACTAGTGGATCAAGACAGCTTCTTACATTTATCAGACCATCTTGAGCTATGCTCCCAGAAAGCAAACAGTATAATCAATTTTTATTTTTAGTTCTGACATTGATTAAAACCTTTTCTTTATTCAATACATGGATTTTTGTTGTTGTCAAGTTGCAGTCAACTTTTGGCAACCCTATAGGGTTTTCAAGGCAAGAGACATTCAGAGGTGGTTTACCATCGTCTGCTTCCATGTAGCAAGCAACTTTAGATTTCTTTGGTGGTCTCCCATCCAAGTACTTACCAACTAAGCTGACCCTACTTAGCTTCCAAGATCTGATGAGGCTGGGCTACCCTCTTTACTACCTAGAAAATAACCTCTATGTAGGTAATGACCAAAACCTAGACTTCAACATTTTGCTAGAGAATGTCCTTTTCAAAACTGGATCTGAGCCCTCTAAAATACATACTGTTTGCAAGGCATTACAGTCCTTCTCCTTCCTGCTGCCATTTACAGTAAACAACTATTTATTCAAAGACAGTAAAAATAATGAAGCCCCACTAAAAGCAATTATTTTCTAAAAGCTTACATTTCTTCAGAGGCTAAAAACTGACACCATATTTCATTTTGAGTAGTGGATTCTCCATGAGTAGTCTTGTTTGGTTAAATTCTGGCCTTAGTGAAATGAAATAGAAGGAACTGGCAAATCAAGGCACATTATACACGAAGAGTATTGTAATAAAATGGACAAATCATGTCCAGCATAAAACAAGCACCATTCGTACAGATACAGACATTTTTATAA
Source organism: Gekko japonicus (assembly GCF_001447785.1). NCBI lineage: Eukaryota > Metazoa > Chordata > Lepidosauria > Squamata > Gekkonidae > Gekko > Gekko japonicus. Next base: position 295,402 of record NW_015165291.1, read on the forward strand.
TGCTATAAAATGTCTCAGGATTGTGCGAATTACATCCAGTCACAGTTCCACTGTTTCTAGTAATTCTGGTTCAAATGCCCACTGAAATATTATTTGGATTGACCTGTTTTATCATAGTGGAAAAGAGAAGGACAATTTCTTTCCAGTTCCTAATTAATGACTTTTTACAAGAATGAACTTTAATTTGCTGCTGAGATTAACACTATCAAATGCAAAATGCAACAACAAAAAGTGAAGTTTAAAAAGCCAATATTCCTCACACTGTACAACTCACAATTGGGGGAAAAACAATTGAAAAAAGAACACATGTTGGTAGGGGGCATGGCTCAGTGGTAGAGCTTCTGCCTGGCACGCAGAAGGTCCCAGGTTCATTCTTTGGCATCTCCAGTTAAATCGGGTAGGTAATAGTTGATATGAAAGACCGGTGCCCGGGAGAGCTACTGTCAGTTTGAGTAGACTGTCTGGTGCAGTGGATAAGAGCAAGGACTCTAATCTAGGAGAACCGCGTTTGATTCCCCACTTCTCCACATGCAGCTGCTGGTGTGACCTTGGGTCAGTAATAAGTTCTTTCGGAGCTATTCTCTCAAGGGCAGTTCTCAAGAGAGCTCTCTCAGCCCCATCTTCCTCACAAGGTGTCTGTTGCGGGGAGGGGAAGAGAAAGGGATTGTAAGCCGCTCTGAGACTCCTTTGGGTAGTGAAGGGTGGGGTATAAATCCAATCACTTATCTTCTTCCAGACAGTAGTGACCTTGATGGACCAACAGTCTGATTTAGAATAAGGCAGCTTCATTTCTTCAACACCCAACAGTTTTATACTGAGAAATGAACATGGAGATACAGGCTAATAATAATAATTCTCTCTCTCTCTCTCTCTCTCTCTCTCTCTCTCTCTCTCTGAGATTCATGGCTGTAATTTGAGTGAATGAACGCAAAAGTAGTTATGACTACTTGTAAATGGAATTGCTAACTAGAATAGAAGATGTAGTATCTCTGTACCCAAACACAAACCATATGATAAGCCTGAACAAAAATATCAGCTGGCAGTCCCTACTTAATTGACTGTTTCCTACCGACACACAAGCAGGAAGAATAATGCAAGTGTCCAATTTCACACTTAGTACTCATTGAATTAGCCCCCTGTGACCTTCTAGTTACACCCCAGCTACCTATTTACATTCCAGGGGATTTTTTGCTTGTGCTGATGCACAGGGAATTTAAGCAGGTAATTTTCTATTAGCATTAATGGGAATTATCCATGTAAGTTCCCTGAGCTGAGATAAGAAAATTGACTTCCAGGATTCAGTTCTTCTCTGTACTACTTTATTGATAAAACTCCTTAAGTGTGCACAGATACAGGATTGCTGTTGTAGCATGAAAAGGAATACTTGCTGATTAGTTAATCATAAAGAAAATGAATGGAAGGATCCTGGTTTGATGATTGTCAGGGCTGTAGCAATGTACAATGATGAAGGTGGCTGACAATGATGAAGGTGGCTGACAAACTCCAGGGCTTTGTGAGGTTTCTGGAAATAACCTGAGCTTCATCAAAGCTTCATAATATCTGTGCATTGTCTGCCTGCATTCCAAGTATGGATGCTTGGGCTTCCGGCTGTTTGTATATTTGTTGCCAGGGGTGTGGCCTAATGTGCTAATGAGTTTCTGCTATTGGGTGTGGCCTATTATGCTAATGAGTTCCTGCTGGGCTTTTTCTACAAAAAAAGCCCTGGTTAAAAACATTTTCAGTTAAAACTAAAATAAAATAGCGGTGGCTCAAGTGGTTAAGACGCTGAACTGCAGGCTGTGGAAGGTCGGTAGTTCAGCAGTTCGAGACCCGGGTGCCGCATGATGGAGTGAGCTCCCGTCTCTAGTTCCAGCTCCTGCCAACCTAGCAGTTCGAAAGCAAGAAATTGCAAGTAGATAAATAGGTACCACTTCGTTGGGAAGGTAACAGCGTTCCGTGCGCCTTGGTGTGTAGTCATGCCGGCCACATGACCACGGAAATGTCCTCGGACAGCGCTGGCTCTTCGGCTTTGAAACGGAGATGAGCACCGCAACCCTAGAGTCGGATTCGACTGGTTTTTGAGCAAGGGAACCTTTACATTTACCTTTTACATCTTTTTCACTACAGGATCTTTGTACCTATGGCCAACAACGCAGTGCAAACTGAACAATTCTGTAATACTGCACTAGATCTGGGTACAATAAAATTAGCTTATGAAGTATGCATGCCTGTAAAACTATTGGTGATCAGTGGATCATCCTTTGACAGAAGAAGGTTCAGAAAAAAAGTTCAGCAGTCATCGCATAGCCTTGGCTAAGATGAATGCTTTGGTTTCTAAAGTCCTTACCACTAAGAGCCTAAGTACATCATCCTGTCTGGATTCACCACAAGGACTTTTTAAGAGATACACACTGCAAGTTCACTACTGGGACCTCAGTTCCCAGGTCTGTTGGATGGCTGTCAGGATCACTGGGTATGGTATTTAACAACTCTGGGTTAGATCCATCACAAATTTCCATTTGTGCTAGAGCTCTTGCACAAGCGGAAATGGAAGAAAAAGGCTGCAGTCCCTGCTTGCACTAAGACAAACTTATTTTTATCCTCATTTGCATTTCCATTTGTACAAGATGTTGTCCAACCAGTTTCTGAGCATATAATATATAGGGATGAAAGCGCTAGGTGTTGCACAAGATCTTTTGGAAGCAGAACTGTGTTAACTCTGTTTAAGCTCCCCTCCCCCCCATTTACGCCTCAAGGATCCAATCCTCTGATTTGTTTTTAAGGGCAGTCCAACATACAGCATGACACAATAGTCTAATGCAAGGATACAGTAGCTTGGATCAGCAAAGGAAAGGTTTATAGAAGGGATTTTATGCACAACATGTAATGGAAAGAAAGCACTCTAGCAACTGCATTTAACTGCTCTTCCAATAACAGATCTGATTCCATGTCACCCTCAAACTTTTCACACAATCCACCACAGGCATACTCATCTCATACAGAGCAAGCAAAGTAATCCCCTCTGGATAATCAGCCTTACTGACCAACATCACCTTTGTCTTGACTGAATCCAGCTTTAGCTTTTTCCCACTCAGACACTTGGCCACAGCATCCAGGCATTGTCCCCGGGCAGAGGCAGCCACTTCTAGAAGCTTATTTTTATGAATTGTTGGAATATTGATCATTTTTATATTTTTAAAATTTTAAAAATGGAGATACAGCAAAGAAAAGGCGGTTATACAACATAATTGTGTTCGTCGAAGACAATCACGTAGTACCAAATATATGAAAGAAAATATTTTCCTTTACATCCCCTACATTATCATTTTTAAGGTATCTCTCTATATAATAATTCTGTTTTGGTTGTGGACTCTCCTGAACATTCCACACACTCCCAAATCAGTTGAATCCATGATCTACCACTCAGAAGCTGTCCCTATCTACTGGCTGTGTTGCCTGAGTCTTGCTTCCAATATTCTAAACAGTTTGCTGTTCCTCTCTCCCCAATAGGCAGTCAGAACACAGAGGTCATTTGCATATGTGGCCTATTTGACCTTTGCCTCTAACATTCTAAACAGTTTGCTGTTGCTGTTGGGAGTCATTGAATGTGTCCTGAGGTAAAATACATATCCCAATTTCCCCTTAAACGGTCACTGGAGTTGCCAAAATACATATCCCAATCTTCCCTTAAATCGTCATTGGAGTTGCCAATCTCCCTGTGGGGCCTGGAGATCTCCCAGAACTCACCATGTTTCCCAGCCACAGCACATCATTTCCCCTACAGAACATTTCCCAGCTATTACAATGCCTGCTTTGGGCAATGGACTCTGTGGCTTTATACCCTGCTGAAGTCCCTCCGCACCCCAAACCCTGCCTTCCCCAGGCTCTGCCCCTCAAATCTACAGGTCTTGCTCTCCCCTTAGTATTGCCAGCCTCCAGGCAGCACCTGGAGCTCTCCAAGATCAGTTATCCTGGAGAGAATGGCTGCTTTGGGCAATGGACTCTATGGAATTATATCCTGCTGAGGTCCCTCCGCACCCCAAACCCTGCCCTCAAATCTACAGGTATTTCCCAAACCAGAGTTGGCAACCCTGTAACTGGCTATGGAACTACTTTCCAGACCCTTGGAACCCAGAAGACATGGCATAGGAGGAGGTGCTTTTCTACCTTAGCTGCCACTGCATAACCCCAAATCAACATCAGTCAGGGGTGGAAGGAACCATACCTGTTACTATGAGGCTGTCCTTCCATACTACCCACTTAGGGCAGCAAAATGACTTGAGACAGCCCTGCCTTATAGTTAAGCAGAAGGAAATAAACACGGCTTGTCTCCCTCTATTTTCCCCTTCCCTCTGCCGTCCCACCAGCCACAGCCGGGACACTCACTTGGAGCTTCCTTCTAGAGCTCATTGTATTTCTTCCCACAACGGGCCTAACTCCTAGTTATCTATAAAATACAATAGATCTGTTGGGGTACAATTGTATTCATCAGTTAAGTTTAAGTTTCAAACTTCATAGCCAATCTATTTTGACTACAACACTAGTTTCATCATTACTACATATTCTATCTATATATCTAATTCCAACTGTGCCCCCTATGTGCAGATACTTATTTCCACAGATAAGGGGCATATGGAGGGTAAAGTGATTTTTCTGCACACTTGGAACACTCTCTAGGTTTGCAGAAAAATCCCGAATCTTAGCAAAAATCGACTGGAGGGGGGTTTAAATTGCCCCCAAATAAAAAATACCTTGTCTGTGCATGTGCACACAATGCACTTACAATTGGAGCTGGGATCCAACCACCATGATGGAGGATGCTTGGACCGGCTCCTTGCTCAGTGGTGGCAGTGGTGGAGACAGCTGGCTCCAGAGACTCTCCTGGAGTCCTCCACCATGCAGTTGGGCCTGGAGTAGCTCCTTGCTCGGCTATGGCACCAGCAGATGCCAGGAGATGCTTTGGGCTTGGCTGCCACAGCAGATCACACTGGTTGCTGTCCCAGTCTGGCTGCCATGGCAGATCACTCCAGGAGCCACTCTTGGCCCAACTGCATGGTGGAGGACTCCAGGAGAGTCTCTGGAGCCAGCTGCAGCTGAGGAGGATGCTGGGAGCTGCTCCTGGCTCAGAGCCACTCCCAGGGACTGTTGCTGCCAGGCATAAGAGGGTGGTGGGGCCTAGAACATTTCCCAGTGTCCTCTGCTGAGGTCCTCCCCAGAGCCTCTCCTGGAGGCCTCAGGTGGTGGAGAAGTCCTAGAGGGGCCCAGAGGCTGGGAGGTGCACAGGGCTCACTGCCCTTGATGGTTGGAGGAAGGCTTGGCAGGCCCAGCAGCTGGGAACCATGCAGGACTTCCTGTTGTTGAAGGTGGGTTGGAGGGGAGAAGGTGTGGTGGGCCTGGCAGCTGGGAGCCATGCAGGGTTTGCTGCCACAGGCCATCAACACTGATGGGGTGGAAGAAGCCTTGGCAGGCCTAATGACAAAGGGGAGAAGAAGCTTTGGCAGGCTGTTGCTGATGGGGGGCACAAGACCCCCAAGGATAGCAGCAGTGATGGTAATTAAGGTGGGGAGAGGGAGTCTTGTGGGATCCCACTTGGTGGGAAGAGAGCAAGGGTGGGAGTGAGTGAATGCAAAGGGGGAGATAGTGTAGAGCCAAGAATGGTAGGGGGTAGGTGGGAAGAGAGCAAGTGTGGTGGGTGAGTGAATGCCAAGGGTGGGGGTAGGTGGGAAAACAGCCAGGGTAGGGGTGAGTGAATGCCAAGGATGGGGGAGTAATGGAGTGCCAAGATTGGGGTGAGTGAAAGCCAAGTGTGGGGGTTAGGTAGGGAGATCAGAAAGAGTGGTGGTTGAGTGGAATGCCAAGGGTGGGGGATAGGTGGGAGATCAGCAAGTAGTGGAGGTGGAGTGAATGGAGTACTAAGGGTGGTGGGGGTAGGTGGGGAGAGCTGCAAAGGTGAGGGTGAGTGAAGTACCGGGGTGGGTGGTAGGTAGGGAGAGCACGGAAGGGACCTAAGACTAATGGAGAAACTGTGTGTGGGGGGGAAGAGATAGAATAATAGATTCATAGAATGTTAGAGTCGGAAGGGACCTTGCAGGTCCTCTAGTCCAACCCCTGCACTCTGCAGGAGCATAGCTGAAAGACAGCCCTACAACATACCCAAAAGATGGTTGTCCAGCCTCCGCTTGAAAACGTCCAGCGAAGGAGCATCCACTTGGAAGCAGTCTGTTCCACTGCTCAACCACGCTTACAGTTAGGAAGTTTCTCCTGATATTTAGCTGGTAATGACTCCCTTGTAATTTCCACCCATTAGATCTAGTCTTGCAATCCGGAGCAAGAGAGAATAGATCCGCTCCATCTTCTACATGGCAGCCCTTCAAATACTTGAAAACTGCAATGTCCCCTCTAAGCCTTCTTCTTCCCAGGCTAAACATATCCAACTCTTTCAGCCTTTCCTCATAAGACTTGGATTCCAACCCTCTCACCATCCTGGTTGCCCTCTTCTGGACACGCTCAAGGGACAGATTAAGTGGAATGGGAGAAAGGGGGGAAATGGGGGGTAGGTGATCACAGAAGGGGGTAGATTGACAGAGAAGGGATGAGGGGGCAAAAGAGATGGGGGTAGGTAGATAAGGGAAAGGGCAGAAAGAGGGGTAGGATTGATAGAGGAAGAGGGAAGGAAGCAAAGAGGGGGGAAGGGATTCACCATTTCCACAAGTTTCTTGAGGATCTCCAAGAGTATTGATCTCTCCCCTAGTTTACTTGGCTAGTAAATGCATGTATCATTCCCTTGTTGTGAATGGTTTAAGTCTTTATTTGTATCTTTGGAACTCTTGGGGCTGGCCAGTGATCAGCTCACAGGCTAGACCTTCCACTAGCGTAGGTGTAGCATCAACAGTGTACAAGAGTGACATGAGCCATATACCATGTATATATTGGTTCTGTAAGGAAGACAAAACAGATTTTTCCCCACATGTGGTGGTCATGTATACATGCCTCCAACTTTTGGAAGCAAGTGGTGAAATTATTACCAATTGGGTTGAGTATAAAAATTCTTTATATGCCAGAGACATTATTGCTGAATTATCTTCCTGACATTCCCAGAGATCTGCAAATAGCCACTTTACATCTGATTACTGCTGCCTGACGGGTTTTTGCCAGGTATTGGAAACAAAATTATACTCCTAATCTACAAGACTGGTTCCTGAAAGTAAAGGAAATTTAACGGCTTATCAGAGTAATAGAGATGTACATAGATTAGATAATTTATGGTCAAGAGAAATACAAAAAACAGAGCTGCTAACTGTATAACTATAATAGTAATGTTGACAACTGGATTCTCTTTGTTAATGTGACAGGGTGGATTGTGATTTTGTTTGGCAACATATTTCATACATATTCTGTATCTCTTTTTGGTTCTTCTTTATAATTGATGTACACAGTTTTATTGATATGCAGTAACAGATAACATGTTGCTGTAGATTACCACCCAACAGCTATGATCCCTGTGAGACAAAGAAAGATATTCAGATTCCAGTCTTATCCATTTTAAAAATCCATTTAAGTAACCTTGATATGAATAAAGCAAGCCACTGTGAGTACTTTTTAACATACATTACAAGGCTGAGCAATGTAAACTAAAAGGCAGATATAATTAAGCAAGAATGAGCTAAGGGAGAGTGCTCTGGAAAGGCTAATTAATCCCAAGCAAGCAGGGTAAGAGTGACGTTAATTTAAGTCTTATTGTACCATTTACAGTAAGGAAGCTAGCAAGATTAATACCTTGAGGATAACAACTATTGTTCCACTGCAAATACTGTCTAAGTCAGGTGTAATTACTGCTGTCTATCTTCCTGTCCACATGGGGGTCAAATATAGCTGACATTTCTTATTTAGGTATAGATGTGTCTAGATTCAGACACCCCCCCCCACAAAGAATATGACAAAAACAGTGCAATCTCTGTAAGAGAGAAAAGCCATTCCTTGTTTGCATATGCAAAAATTCTAATTCATACATTGCAAAGGCTGAGGAAATTGTACCAGAAGGAATATTCACAATTCATAGTAACATGTTAGACCTGGCCTTAGATAACTGGCAGAACATTATGTAAGAGATCGTGAAACTGGAATTATCTTAGCTTGGCATTGAATTTAAACATCACATCTTCTGAACATGGGTCAAAAAGAGCATGGGGGAAGCAGATTAGGGTTGCCAAGTTGCGGTGGGGGATCATGTGTCTTTGCAGAATCCGTGCTGCGGGGACGGCAAGATGCGTTGCACCCACCGTCGCCAGGACATGATGCTATGTGTCGCTCTGGCAACGGGGCTCCAAACCAAGACATGCGGATCCCCTGCCGCGATTTGGTGAGATTTGGGAGCCCTAAGATGATGCAGCAAAAAGCTGGTGTACACATGTTAATTTCTGTCATTAAACTAGCAAGTAAGACTATTTGGTTTAATTTTGCTCACCTCATCATTGTGAGAATTTGAAATTAATCCTGGTGGAAAAGAGATATCTTTATTATGCATATTTTGATTTGATGTTTGTATGCTTATATTTACAACAGAAACAGGATCCTTATTGCCATATTCCCTGTGGGTCAGAATTTTCCTTCATGGATTCGTTTTTGACTGCATTCAATGGACTAACAGTAGTGAGATTTGGCAATCCCCTGTTCCAGAGTGTCATAGCTGCTTAGCTAATTCATCTACTTTAGAGTGTTTAATAATTCACTGACCAATTCTATCTAATTATGCAAAATTCAGCCCCTTCCCCAGGATAGGGACTTGCATGTAAAAGAGCCCTTGAATATGGAGAATCAAATGTCTTACAAATTCCCTTAGAAAAAAGTTTGAGAAAAGGCACCATCCAGGAGTGAACTCAAGATTATTTGTAATATCACATTCTTCTTGTGCCTGTTTAACCGCTCTGGAGTATTTATAAACTACTGGGGAATAAAAGTTTTCAAATTGAATGATTTTTTTCCCCATTTGTAAAAGGAAATTTATCTTCTCAGTAAGGCATATAATCCTCATTGTATTAATAAAAAATAAACAATATCAAAAGTGAAACAGTTGCCTGATTTTCCTCCAATTTAATTACTGAATTGTTTGATCTTAAATGCTTGGCTGCAGATTCTTTCTGTGCTAACCAAACAGAGGATCACTGCTTGCTGCAGCACAAGCAACACTCTGCAATTAATTCTACTTTTTTATTGTTTGAGAAGGAGTTGGTCGTTCAGTTCTACCCATTATTCTTACATGTGAAAAATATCTATTGAACAAAATTCAATATAGTATCACTGGTGCCCTACATATTTATTTAAAACATTTGTTTATTTATCTATGTTATTTATAGAACAAACCAGAAATTAAAAACAACAAAAACTGAAGCAACGCAATTTGTTAACATGACACAATAAATGATACAAAATTACATAGTAGGATCTAACTTGCAGCAAACTATACACAATACTGTAGACCACAGTCCCTAATAATGTATCCTAGTTACTCTGTGAACCATTTTGTACAGTAGTACCCTATTATCTGCATAGAAAAGCCCTCATGAATATTCAGTTTTCTGTAGTTTGTGGAAAGCCAGGAAAGTGGGAGCCTTCCTGACCTCCTCAGGCAGACCATTCCACAAGGTTGGGGCCACAACAGAGAAGGCAGGTGTACGAGCAGTTGTTGGTTTGCAGGCTGGCATGTGCAGAAGGCCCTGCTCAGATGAGCATAATTGATGTGATTGAGCATAGGAGGAGATACAGTTTGCAGAGATGAGGATCCAAGGCCACAAAGGGCTTTTTTTTAATGTGATAGCCAATATTTTAAATTGAGCCAGGTAACAGATAGGCAGCCGGTAGAGTGACTGCAAAATGGGAATAATATGATTTCACTTTCACTTTATTCGAGTTTAACAGCCCATAAGCCATACACCAAGAAAAACCATTTAAGAATCAAAAACAACAGCAAAGAATTTAGCCACATGAACCATCAAGGCTTTACAAAAGCCACTCAAAAACCATATTAATTTACTAGGAAAAAGGCCCGTCGTGGAAATAAATACAACGGCCTCTAGAAAGAGGCTCTCCGGCTTTGGACACTCAGTGTCAATTTGCTGTGGCGACCTCAGCAGGGTATAATGACACTGAGTCCACCATTTTCTCCAGAGGAACTGATCTCTGCAATCTAAAGAACAGTTGTAATATTGAGTGATCTCCAGCCCTCACCTGGAGACTGGGAATGATGGTTCCCCAGAAGGGAATGGTTGGTTTTGAGGAAGGCATCTATGGCTTTGTACCTGTCTGAGGTCCCACACCTCCTGCAAACTCACCCTCTCCAGGCTCCATCCCTCACATTTCCAGGAATTTCCCACCTGGAGTTGGCAACCCTATCTCCTGCCCAGCCAGTCATCAACCTACCTTTATTTCCACCTCACTCTTCAGCTTTCCACCCCCCACACACCTGCAGCCTCTCCCGTGCTCTGAAGCCCTGACTGCTATGTCGCATTGTCTGTCATATGGGGCCACCTCAGCAGCATATAAGGATACAGAGCCCACCATTTTCTCTGGGGAAACTGATCTCTGCCATCTGGAAAGCAGTTGTAATT